>NW_024872222.1:0-30595 GCF_019054845.1 Dipodomys spectabilis
GTCAGAGAGAGCAGAGAGAGTTAGACAAGAACAGAGAGAGGGTCAGAGAGAGCAGAGAGAGCTAGAAAAGAACAGAGAGAGAGGGTCAGAGAGAGCAGAGAGAGCTAGTAAAGAACAGAGAGTCTTTTTTCTTTCTTTCGGTCTTTCTTTCTGTCTTTCTTTCTTTCTATGTATCTATGTATCTATCTATCTATCTATGTACCAACCTACCTACCTGCCTACCTACCTACCTACCTACCTACCTAACTACTTACATAGTTATCTCTTTCACATTTCTTGGGCGGAACTCAAGGCCTGGGCACTGTCTCTAGCACTCTGCTACTTGAGCCACAGCACCAATTCTGAATTTTTCTGAGTATGTGTTACTGAGGAATCGAACCCAGGGCCTCTTGCATGCTAGGAAAGCACTCTCCCATTAATCCACATTCCCAGCCCCCTCCTCTTTTTCTTAATGGTAGTTTTTACATATATATGCTACCATTTTGAGTACCCAAGTATAATCTTCTCAATACTGCTTATTTCTATGAACTCTGATCTTTTCTTCCCCTGCCTGATTTGTGACTGCTCCTGCATTGGCCTCATAATAAAATGTAAATAAAGCTCCTGAGAGCTTTAGTGTGCATCATATAAGCAAACAGGCATAGAACCCTGGAAGAGAAAAGCAATGGGGCTGAAATGAAGAGAATGATGCAGTATGTACAATGAACATATCTAAAACATAAATCAGTAAATAAAAGCAGAAGTTTTGCATACAGCCACTTTGCACTTAGGGAAGTAATATACACACGTAAATAAGTAGAACACTGATACATAAACTTGGCCTTCTCTTTTTGAATTTTCTTTTGTGGCCATCCCATGGCTTAAACTGAGGACGCGATGCAATCCTCAGCTGTTTTATCACTTGGCTGAGGTTCTACCACTGCCACAGCTCCACTTTCAGCCATCTGGTTGTTCAATGGACATAAGTGCCTCCCAAGCTTTCCTGCCAGGTCTGGCCTGTATCTCCTGCTTGGCTTTCTCTCTCAAAGCTGGAGCTCTACCCTCTAGGCCACTGCTCCACTTCTGGTTTTCTGGTGGTTTATTGGAGACAATAAACCTTTCCTGCTAGGGCTGGTTTTGAATGGAGATCTCCTGAGGAGGCTTCAAGTGGATTTCCTCAGAGATTCACCTAGGAGCCGCTCCACCCAAATCTTTAGTCTAAATCTCGAGAGGTAGTAGAGAAACACGGAAACAGGAACATGCTTCTACTGTGTCCTAGATACTTAAGGTTGGAGATACAAAACACTCATAATTATTAGCTCACTTTATAGGCAAAAGGAGCAAAGCAGACTATATGAGAATCCTTTCATTCCTCATATCATGAGACAGTAAATTCACTGCAGCTCAATGCTAAGTGACAGAACTGGCATGTCCTGTGGACATTTACTCCTAAATCCTGTAACACTCATTTCTCACTTTTGGCTTCAACCCTGTGACCAGAGGGTAAGATGAAGAGATAAAATACTCTCAGAGAAAGCAGGAATAAAGAACAGTGGGTAGTTTAAGTATACGTCCCAACCATAGGAATGACCCTATTAAGAAGTCAGTACAGATTATAAAACAAAGAAGAAAAGGAAGAAAGTGAAAGTGCCTGCTGACTGTAATCCCAGCTCCTCAGGAGGCTGAGAAGTAGAAAATTTGAGTTTGAAACCAGCCAGTGTAAAAAAGTCCTTGACAATGTTATTTCTAATAGATCACAGAAAAACCCAGAAGTGGGGCTGTGACTCAAGCTTAGTGCAGTACCCTTGAGCAAAAGGACCTCTTGGACCAGGCCTAGGCTCATAGTTCAACTCCAGGACATGCCCCCTCAAAAAAAAAAAAACCCGTACCTAAATTTCTTTGTGTATGTCTGGATGTGTTCCTCTAGGTGAAACTCCTGAGTAGCGATGATGAATGGCAACAAGCAAGGAAACTTGTATTCAATACAAGGAGTTCATAACACAGAGACTGCTTTTATAGTATTGCATGTTCCAGGGCTCCCCTCACTGCTCCCAATTAGCCTGAGGGTTTCTCTGCATCCCAGGACTGCTGGAGGAATTCTCCCTCATTGTCTTGACAGGAACACAAAATACCTCACTCCTGTACAGCTGTGTACCAAATAACTCCATCTGGGCCAATTAGTGAGGATGTATGGGCAGGCTCTGAAGGTCAGGAGAAAAAGACCTCTTTTTACCCTTAGCTATCTCTCTTCCCAGTGCTCTGTTTTAACAGGACACCTTCATTTTTGCAACCTCCATGGCAGACCAAGTTCTGTGCGCTTATCCTGCCTTTATGAGACTATATTCCGGTGTTCAGATACAGTACACACTATAATTCAGGAGTCCTTCAGGAAGACAACTAGGGCACTGAACATAATGAAACATTTCATTGCCGGCAATGATGGGCCTATAATGCCTCTCCTAGGTTTCCAGAAACTTGGGAAATCCAAGCACATGTAGGATATCACAAAGCTTCCTGTCATGTATAACTGGTGAAGCTCATCAGGTTTTGAAAACTTTGACCTCTCCTAGTTGGGCCCTGGGTGGCTAGGTTTTGGGGTTGAACATAGGGTCTGGGTGGTGACCATGAGCTCAGAGCCAAAGTCTAGTGCTTTACCACCTTGCCACAGCTTCACTTCTGCTGTTTCTCTGTGTTTGAGTGTGTGTACATGCATGTGTGTGTGCATACACTAGTCCTGGAGCTTGAACTCAAGACATGAGCACTGTACCTAGTTTCTCTTGTGCAAGGTTTGCCCTCTTCCACTTGAGCCACAGAGCCCCTTCAGGCTTTTTCCTAGTGATGTGGTTCTGAGAAATCAAGCCCAGGGTTTCATATATGCAAAACACTCTACCCCTAAGGCACATTTTCAGCCCTCTACTTCAAGTTTGTTAGTTTGTTTCTGTCCTTTTTGTTGTTGTTGTCATTGCAGGAGTTGAAATCTGGGCCTGGGTGCTGTCCCTAAGCTCTTCAGCTCAAATCTTGTGCTCTTCCACTTGAACCACAGAGCCACTTCCGGTTTTCTGGTGGTTCATTGGAGCTAAGAGTCTCAAGGACTTTCCTGCCCAGGCTAGCTTTGAAGCATTATCCTTAGATCTCATCCTCCTGAGTAGCTAGGATGACCGGCATGAGCCACAAGCACCTAGCTTCTGCTTCAGGTTTCTTAGTGGTTAATTGGAGATAATAGTCTCATGGTACCTGTTGTGTCAGGGATAGTTTGGAACCCAGATCTCAGCTTCTTGAGAAGGCAGGATGACAGACCTCGGTTATATAACCCTAAGTTATGGCACTCTGCTGCAAGGGGGTCCTTGGCTCCATGAGGTGGAGTGCTAGCCATGAGCCCAAGAGGTATGAGTCAGTGTCTAGGACCTGAATTCAAGGTTCATGAATTAGATAAAACAAGACAAAACAATTGTCTCCTGTAGACAACTCACTAATCTTCAGTAATACATAATTTTGGGGACAGATCTTAGCCTCAATATTTTTTCTGCTTAGTCATGTCAGTTGTGGAGTTCTTACAAGGACAAGATGAAAGAATGCATACTTCGAAGGACAATATATATAACACTCTTTATTTGTGGGTCATGGGGCTTGAAATCTGGGCTTGAACTCTGTCCTTCAGCTCTTCAGCCCAAGGCTAGTACTCTACCACTTGAGCTACAGCGACACTTCCAGTTCTCTGGTGGTTTATTGGAGATAAGACCTTTAGCGACTTTCCTGCCGGGGCTGGTTTTGAACCACTATCCTCAAATCTCAGTCTCCAGAGTAGTTAGGATTACAGGCATGAGCAACTGGTGCCTGGCTCCAAATAATCCTCTTTACAGGACTCAGCACACAGCATGCTCTGGAAGACTCAGCACCGAGCACCCAATGCAGGACTCAGCACATTTCACCCTGTGAAGGACTCAGCCCATAGTATCCTGTGCAGGACTCAGCACACAGTACCCCATGAGGGCCCCAGCACCCCAGGAAGGACTCATCACATAGATGTATCCCACAAGCTGTCATTAGTAATAGGGTGCTTTCATCAGTATCACCATTCTTTCAGAAACACATCACAAACTGCACAAAGTTCACATCTAATGATTCAGAGAGGTATTTTGGGGGGGAGACTCAGCCACAGGGATTGCACTAAAATGTTGGGGGTACTGTCCTAAGATCTTTTGCTCAAGGCTAGAGATCTATCACTTTGATCCACAGCTCAGAGTTTCACAGACATCCTGAGAGGGCTGGGTTTTAAACCCACCAGTGTCAGATTTCAGCCCCTGAGTATCTTGGATGACAGGGGTGAGCAAGCCAGCAGCATCTGGTTCTGTGGGGCTGAGTTGCAGTCGTATACCTCAGACTAAGTCAGGTTAGATGTCAGCACCAGACTCCCAGCTTGCTCTGTGATGAGGTATTTGAAGTCCTATCCTTATAGAGTTGCAGTCACAATATTCAATCTTTTTTCATGCCCATCCTGGATCTTGAGTAAGAGTTTAGACACAGGCCCTAAGCTTTTATGCTCAAAGCTAATGCTCGACTGCTTGAGCAAGAGCACAACTTCTGGATTTTTATGTGCATGTGGTAGTGAGGAATCTAATCCAGGGCTTTGTATGTACTAGCCATCATTATACCACTGAGGCCCAGGAGTGACAAGTGTATGAACAGATAAATGTGTAGATTGTCATAAATGTATATGTATATACATATATATATACACACACATATATACATATATATGTATAAAACAAGAGAAAGGTGTCTGTATATTATGGAATAACATATATTATTACCATTATTGACATTCAAATTATTCCTTCCACTTTTAAGTATCATGGTTGAATACATAATAAATTATTAATTGAAAATTAGTCAATGTAGTATAATTGTTGTGAGTAATTTTATAGTATACTCATACACAAACTACATATTTGTTACTTTTATAAAATTCCATTCCTATGGATGTACATGGGAATGGGTTTCTTAGAATCTCCTGACAATAGTTAGTGGCAGCCCTGGGATTCGACCTCCAGGACTAAGTTATGGTTTTGGTTATGGCTACTCTAATAGCCAGCCAAACATCAGCATGCAATATTATGTATACTTTCTGGGCTTTGTCATTTACACGCAGGATGGTCACAATGCAAAGGGAAAAAATGTAAAACCACCTTCTTGAATTTCTCCGTTTTATCCTTTTCATTTTTATTTCTTTCCAACCCTGAGATTTGAACTTGGGTGCTAGAATCCAAGGGCCAGCTGTGGCAGAGATTCCAAGACCTGAGTTCAAGCCCCGTGCTTGGCAAAAAAAAAATAATAAAATAAAATAATGTCCTGGCTTGGAATTTGCACCATTTTTCTGGCAGGCCTGGGATTTGAACTCGGCATCGGGGATCTCTGTGGCACTGTGGGTGGAGGGGAAGCTCACCGTCTTTGAAGACAAGAAATTCTGACCAGTTCCCAAGGCCATGAATTGGTACCCCGGCACTGAAAAAAATACACAAATGAGTTTAGGGAGTATGACGTTTATTACCCTCATTCATTTAGTATTATTACACATATAATATTTCATTTATTACACCTTATCATACAGGATATATTTGCATATGAATTATACATCATACTGAGACCCAGGACTTTTTTTCAGGAAAAAGAATGTGTGAAAAGTGGCTTCTCACTATATGAATAAATTTTGGCAATGCTGGGATTTCAACTCATGGCCTAAAATGTCCAATCCATAAATGGCGTCAAAGTCTTAGCACATCAACCTCTGGCAAACTGGGCTGTCAGGAAGTTCTGACAACCTGTTACATGTTATCAAGCCACAGTAGTGCCCTATATGTGTGTGTGTGTGTGTGTGTGTGTGTGTGTGTGTGTGTGTGTCTGTGTGTGTGTGTGTGTGTGTGTGTGTGTAGATTGCTGTATATATATGTATATGGAGAGAGAGAGAATGTGAGGATATTATTAAATTATATATATATTTAGTTACCAATAATTAGTTATTGTTATATCTCCATTTAATGAAGTATCATGGTTGAATACTTATAAAAGCATTAATTAAAAATTAATCAATATCCTTCCATTAGGGAAATCATAACATGGTGCTAGAATGGGATATATAAACTCAATGATTTTTGTGTAGCTTTCTAAAATAGAATCATGACTTAACTGCAAACTTAATTACTTTTATTACATTCCATTAGCATTCATGTAAATAGGACTGAGTTTGTCAGGATCTCCCTCTATTTGTGTTTGGCAGTCCTGGGATTCGAACTCCAGGCCTGGGAAGTTTACTTCGAATTCAAACCATTGGAATGACACTGAAGATTTCAGATTGTCACGATTAAAAAAGAACTATAAGAAAAAAAGAAAGCCAGGTGTCCGTGGCTCCTGTATATAATCCTAGCTCCTCAGGAGGCTGAGATGTAGAGATTGCTAATTTGAATTCAGCCAGGGCAGGAAAGTCTGCAACTCTCTTATTTCTAAGAGATCACAGGAATATATTCCCATGGGTTGGGGCTGTGGCTCAAGGGCAGAGCGCTACTCTTGAGAAAGAGGAGATCAGGGATAGGGCCTAGGCTCATATTTCAACCTGAGACTTTCCAAAGAAAATAAGAAGGCAGTAACTCCATATCTCTGTGTATTTATGGATGATGTATGGATGATGGGCATTCAGCAGGTTGCCCATTACCAGACCCCAAACCTGGGCATGCTGGGACAAGCCCTCAGAGAGTACTAAGTTTGAGCCAGTAGCTTGAACAAAGCATCCTTCTCTGCCATTTAATAACTGAAGCACAGAGGGCTTGCCTTGGCTGATATATGCAATGGGTTCATTATGTTCTGGCTGAGGTGTCCAATTGGGATATCTAGCAGCCAGCCACTGCCTCCAGGTAGACCACTCTTCCTAGGCTGTAGGAATTGTGGAAGGTTCTGGCTCCATATTCCCTATCTCTCTGTAGGACGTGAGCCTTAGATCTCTGGGGCCTGGTGGTTATCATTCATTCATCATTCCTCATTGTCGAGTCTCACTCTGGTCCCAAATCCTGGCAACGATATGAAATGGCCAGTGATTTCTGTGCTGAAAAGAGTATGCCAATAAATCCCACCCTCATAGGTCCTGTTAGAAGTAAGCCTTGGGCTGTGAATGTGGCTTAGTGGTAGAGTGCTTACCAAGCAAGCATGAAGGACTGGGTTGGATTCCTAATTACCACATAAAGAGAAAAAGCCAAAAGTGTCACTACGGCTTCAGTGATAGAATGTACCCTTGAGCAAAAGCAGCTCAGGAACATGCCTACACCCTGAGTTCAAGCCAAAACACTGGCAAAAAAAAATGTGAGCTTGGTGAGACATTCTCTTCTGAGACTCAGAGGAGGGCCGAGGTTATAGGTAAGAGGTAGAGGGCATGTGCTGGTGGCTCACCCCTGTAATAATAGCACTCAGGAAGTTGAGATCTGAAGATTATAACTGCAAGCCTGTGCAGGCAGGAAAGTCTATATGAGACTCTTTTCTCCAATTAAGCACCAAAAAACCCAGAGCTGTGGTACAAGTAGTAGAATGCTAGCCTTGAGCATAAATACTCAGGGATAACATCCAGGCCATTTATTAAAACCCCAGGACTGGCACACACACACACACACACACACACACACACACACACACACACACACATATCAAGATAGAGCATTTGACAGTCAGACTGCACAAGTTCAGTATTAAAAAAATGTGAGAGAAGGGAAGGAAAGACTTGTTCCAGGAGGTGATATGACCAGTGCCAAAATTCCACAGGAGTTCTAAGATGTGGAACAGGACAGAGGGCCTCAGGCAGAAGGTAAAGAGCATGAGTAACGCTCCTGAGGTGTGGTGTAGAGCAGGTGGTGAGGGTGGAATGAAGGTTCTGTGGACTCAGACAAGTCAGGCAGAACACTGAAGGCTGGGTCAAAGTTTGTACTTGAGTCACAGGTAGGGCAGAGGTTGGGGTCACAGAATGGGGTTCAGGGGAAGATTAGCTTGACATTTTACCAAAGACCCCAGCCAATGTTTGGCTGGAAGCCTAATTTTCACAGCTTCTGATACTCAGGCTACCTTAGCATGGGGGAGTCAGGGCAAATGCAGGGAAGAACTCTTGCTTAAGAAAAGTTTCCTCCCAATGCCTCCAGTGGCTCAACCCCTGTAAATCCTACTTATTCAGAAATCTGAGATAAAGGATCGTTTGTCAAAGCCAGCTCAGTGGAGGAAAGCTAGTGACACTATTCTGGCCAATAAACTACCAAAATCCAGAAATGGAGCTGTGGCTCAAGTGGTAGAGTACCAGCCTTGAGGGAAAAAGTTAAAAGACCAGAGCCCAGACCCTGAGTTCAAGCCCCGGTACTGGCACAGAAAAAATAAAGTTTTCAGGAGATCCCAGTCCACTGTGGAGAAAGGCCATTATCAACTGGGCACCAGTGGCTAATGCCTGTCATCCTATCTACTCAAGCCTGAGACCTGAGGATCAAGCAAAATTAAAAGCTAGCCTGGGCAGACTCTTATTTCCAATGAATCACCAAAAAGCTGGGAAGCAGAGCTACTATATTACAAGTGGTACAGCACCAACCTTGTGAAAACAAACTAAAGGATAGAACCTAGGCTCTGAGTTCAAGTCCCGGTAAACACACACACACACACACACACACACACACACACACACACACACACACACACACACACACACACACACGCTAACATCCTTAACAGTTGCCAGTGGCTTATACCAGCAATCCTAGCTACTCAAGAGGTTGAGATCTTAGGATGGTAGCTTGAAGCCAGAACAGGCAAGAAAGTCCATGAGACTCTTATCTCCACTGAACTACTAAAAAAAGATGAAAGGTGAGCTCTGGTTCAAGTGATAGAATGTTAGCTTTGAGCAAATGAAGCTCAGGGACATTTCCTAGGCCCTGAGTTCCAGCTCTGAGATTTTTTTTTAAAAGACATCCTTTGCCACCCCCAAAGAATTTTGGTCATCCTAGACCTCACTTCCACTCCTGCCACTTGCACAATACTACCACAAGTGGCCAGTGTGTGGCCAACAATGGGTTAAGAAAGTACACAAGGGAGTGCATAGCCAGGTCAACACTAGTACCCCAAAACAATGAGGTATTAGCCATACCAGTCTCTCATCCCCCAGTTCCCTGGTACTGGAATCTAAAGTCTGTGCCTCTGTATTCTGAGCATCTGGAATTGTCTAGAAGGACCTGAGAGGCCCAGCTGGGGCGGGAAGATAGGCTGTCCTGTGTTAAAGTTCATTTACATTTCCTAGACACTGACCTATACTTCCAAGCCACCTTGGCCTCACCTCCCATGTAGCCCTAGGTCCTACTTGCTTGGGCAGCATTCAGTCAGCTGTCAAGCTCGAGGTGGCCAGAGCCACCAGCAATCCCCCATTCCCCACTCCACTGCCAGCCTGCTGAGAGGGATGTGCAGTCAGAGACCCAGCTGAGGAAAAGAATAGGACATCACATGACTGAGGCCCTCCCTCTCAGGCAGAGCAGACCCTATGCCAGCTGGCATCACTGACCCAGAATCCCCTGGAGGCGGCCAAATATTGGGACAGCCAGACTTGTGCTCCAGAGAAAAGTTTGAACACAAGCTTGTGGGAATTTAGGACTCATTGTAGACCCTGATAGGGGGCTAAAGGCAAGGTCGGTGTGAAGGAGGGGCACCATCTGAGGTCAGAAATAGGCAGACCAGCAACCAGGAAGGGGACAGAAAAAGACAAGGGAAAATTACACACACACACACACACACACACACACACACACACACACGGGTATTCCAAGCCCTTAGCAGTTCCTGAGAACAAAACCATGAACTCCTTCTATTAGGATCACATCCAACCCGTGAGCAAATGGCACTATCATACTCAGACTAACTGTAGATACAGCATTGAGCCTCTCCTATCTGGAATGTCTCATAACCCAGCATGAAATTTTCTACTATACACACTTCAATGTGGTAAACTCAGCCAACCCAATTTGTTTATTGTTGGTCATGGGGTTCGAACTCTGGGTCATGGCGCTGGCCTTCAGCTCTTCAGCTGAAGATGAGCACTCTACAATTTGAGACACAGTGTTTTCTGGTGGTTCATTGGATATCAACACCCACAGACCTTCCTGCTCAAGCTACTTTGAACCGTGGTCTTTACATCTCAGCTTTATGAATAGCTAGGATGACAGTTGTGAGCCACCGGAGGTGCCAGACTTCATCCATCTTCATATACCCAGAGGAAACCCAATTCATCAGGCCACAAACTTCTTGTAACCCTTTACCTCAGACTTTAACACCCAGCATCCAAATCCATTCTTCATTAGGGAGAATACAAACACAACAATCCCACCCCTGCACCCAATTGCACACTCCCTGCCTGCCATATGCCTCCACGACTTGAGTTCTTGGTAAGGCTCTATCCATTCTACTGTGGCTTCAAACTGGTGCAAACTTGGGGAGTTCTTAGAAATGTCTGTAAAGTGAGGCCAGCACCTGGTCTCTCAATCACAGCACCCTCCCGTACACACTTCCACATCTTTGCAGCAAAAATGTTTTACTTTCTTTCTTTTTTTCCATTGTTTGCTTGAATTCTGGGCCTGGGTGATGTCCCTGATCTCTTCAGCTCAAGGCAAGCACTCTACTACTTAAGCCACAGCACCCCTTCCAGTTTTCTGGTGGTTTGTTGGAGAAAAGAGTCTCAGGGTCTTTCCTGCCCAGTCTGGCTTTGAACCGTGATCCTCAGATCTCACCTCCTGAGTACCTAGGATGACAGCTATGAGCTACTGGCACCCAGCAAAACATACTTTTCAATGCCTGTCATCCTATCCTCCCAAGAGACTGAGATCTGAGGACTGCAGTTGGATCTCACCCTTGGCAGCAAAGTGCATAAGAACTCTTTATCTCCAATTAAACACCCAAAAACCTGGAAGTGTAGCTGTGGCTCAAGCAGTAGAGGGCTCATTGAGTTGAAGAGCTGAGGGATAGCACCCAAGCCCAGAGTTCAAGCCCTATGCCTGACCAAAAAAAAATTTCAGTTTTCACTAACAAGTAGGAGTAAAAATGTGGGATTGAATAGCAACTAGAGAAGTAACATTATATTTATTTCTCAGTGATCATTCTTATAATGATTAATGAGAGTTTTCCAGACAGGTTTAGCTTGAGAGTTAGTGTTAAGTAATGGATTAGATGGTAAGTAAATCTGACATTGTTTTAGGGTACAGAGGTTCAGGAAAAGGTAGGATCATTGGAAACTACAATATGTTTCCTGATAAGGGAATTTGAGGAAAACCAATATAATACTTAATGTAAGGGAACAAGATAACTTCAGAGGTAGAGTCAGAAAATTTGTGGGAACTAGGGCAAATTGAAACACATTTATAGAGTGCAAACTGGAGTATCCATTAGAATGATTAAAAATTAGAGTCTTTTTCTTAAACATGAGAATTGGACTATCATTAGAGTGAAAGTTAGGTTTCAGTTCCAGCTGGAGTTAGAGTTAGAGTTAGCCTTAGGGAAATGGAAAGTTTAGGGTCAAACTGAAAGTAAATCTTCGAATAACAAGTCTAGTTAGAATTAGGATGAATATGAAATAGGGTTCTGTCCAAGATTAGAATTAGAATTAGGGAAATGGAAGATTGAGAAATTGAGTGACTTACTTTCTTTGTGTATGTATATGCACTATTCTAAGGTTTGAACTCAAGGCTTGGGTTCTGCCCCTGAGCTTTTAGCTGTAGGCTAGCATTCTACCACTGGAGCCATGAGTCCACTTCCAGCTTTCTTTGACAGTGATTTGGAGATGAGAGTCTCACAGACGTTCCTATCTAAGCTGACAATGAACTGAAATCCCCAGATCTCTGCCTTCTGATTTAAGGTAGGATTAATGCATGAGCTACTAGTGCCCAGGAAAGTGCGTGAATTATACTGATTGTTTTTACTTTTGTTCGAGATTGAGACTTGAATTCATTATCTGAAAGCTTTGTTCACTAAGTGCCACTCTGCCACTTGAGCCATATCTTCAAATATGATTATTTTAAATAGTTGGAAATCATCAAATTTTCTTCAGATGATATGTATCATTAGTATTGTTCTAAAACTTATCCTAACCCAAAAAGATTTATTGACTATTGACCCTAGATATTATCTGAGCAGATTCTCATGCTTTGTTTCTAATTTCATAACATTTTAGGAACATGATTTTTTAATTATTATTTTAAGTAGCAAGCGGTTATCATTAAACACAGCAGTTTATGCGTACAATATACCTTGATCAATGACAAGCCTTTCAAAATTCTCATCCATTCCTCCCGTATACACTCTACTCCTGGGCATTTACCCGATAGATCACAAACCAGGATATAGTAACATTTTCAGCACAACCATGCTTACTGATTCAGCCCTGATACTCCTCAAGAGAGAAATGAATCAAGTAACTGTAATACACACACACACACACACACACACACACACACACACACACACACACACACACACACACAGAGGAAATTCTACTTACCCATCAGAAAGAATATTGTACCATTTGTATCCCTCATTTCTCATTTCATCTGCCTGGTATCTCATTGCCATCTATTGTCCGTGTACTGCAGTAACTGATACATGCAAACTGATATAAAAGATTTTCAGGGTTATGGGCTAACCATAGATTCCTGAGTATGAGTTCTCTGCTCATTCTCTTTGTCTATTCATGTCTTTGAGTAGTGATTGCACAGATTTATTTGTACCATTTGCTACACAGAAAAGATGAACTATACACATATATGTATGTACATACATGATTATATACATACACACATTTATACATACATGGATATATGCACACATCCATGTATGTGTTTATACATACATGGATATATGTGCATATATATTAAATACTTGAGTACATTTTATGTTTTCAAGAATTATGGAGCTAACAAAAATCACATGCATTTTCCTACCTTTTCAATTTTTTCAAAACCTGAAGACTTCGTCACTTTTGAATACCTAATTTGTAAGATAATATCACCATCTCTGATCTGTCAGTGGCCTTGAAATTAGATGTTCAAATAGGACAAAGTTATTTAGTCTTTTTGGTGGAAGAAATTAATATTACTAGTGTTCTGTTCAGGGGTTCTCTGCTTGCTAGACAGGACATTGTCTGTATAGCACCAAGCATCTCAACTACCTTTGCGATACTTCTAGTCCATTTTATTTACTTGAGGTCTTGAACTTTTGCCCTGGTCACATCTGAGATTGACTGAGACTTTGCTACCTATGCCTCAAAACATAATTAGCTAGGATTACAGATGTGAAACACTATGGGCAGCTCATTTGTTAAGATGGCTGTCTTGGCAGTTATTTCTTTGGCCTGGCCTCAGACCAAGATCCTTGTCATTTCTGCTTCCCAATCAGCTGGGATTACAGATGTGGGCTACTATAATTGGTGTACATGACACCTTCTGTTTTTGTTTTTTTTTTTGTTGGTCGTGGGGCTTGGGCTTGGGCGTGCTCCCTGCACTATTCAGCTCAAGGGGAGTGCTCTACTGCTTGAGCCACAGCACCAGTATCGGTTTTCTAGTGGTTTTATTGGAGATAAGAGTCTCACAGACTTTCTTTCTTGGGCTGTCTTTGAACCGTGATCCTCAGATCTCAGCATCCTGAGTAGCTAATATTATAGGAGTGAGCCATCAGTGCACGGCACATCTTCTGTTTTTTAAAAGAGGTTTTCATTGAAAAAATGCTGTGTAGAGGGGTTATAGTTACATGAACAAGTTAATGAGTACATTTTCTATCAAACATCGTTACCTCCTCCTTTGTTTTTCCCCTACCATCCCCTCCCACCTCCAAAACTACACTCCCCTATAATCCCTTCCCCTATTCCCTGCCTATATTGCAAATATCCTTTTTCAACATAGTGTCTTGTGCATCTCATTGGTACAGTGGGTCAGCCTGTATCACTATTTATCTATTTTGTTTTTTTTTCCTTTCCCTCCCCAAGCTAGAGAAGGGTGTACACAAGATGCAGGGCACCGACCCTAAATACAGTGAAAACAAGGGTTAAGCAATGGTGGAGAAACATAATAAGAAAAAAAAACACATGGTAGATTATAAACCCTATATTCAGGTTCATTTCGCTTACCAGCATCTTATCTTGTCGTATGTACATAGCTTTTGAATTTTTATGCTTGTCCCAGACATATAATAGTTATTGCAAATAAGGGAAACCATAAGACCAATGTTTCTTTGGTTTTGGCTTACTTCACTTGATATAATGTTTTCTAAGACCTCACTTAGAGCTCCCCTATGATCCAGGAGTCTCCATTTTTTGGTATTTACCCTAATGATCACACACAAGACCATACTAAGTTACCGGTACAACTATGTTTATTGCAGCATTAATAGCTAAGATATGGAACCAACCCAGATACCCCTCAGTAGATGAATGGATCAAGCAAATGTCACACACACACACACACACACACACACACACACACACACACACACACACACACACACACACACACAATGGAATTCTATTCCTCGATCAGAAAGAATGACATTGCCCTAGCATGCTAGGAAATGGAAAGACGCAGAAATGTACTCATTATCTTGCCCAGGTAATTTTAAACCCTCTGTAAAATTTTTTCACAATAAAAAATAATAAATTTTAAAATAGAAAAAAAGAAGAAAAAAAACATGAAAATGACATGATCTTATATTTAATGGATTGCATGGACTCCACTCCCAAGTTATGTGAGCTGATCAGAAATTTTGGCCAACTAGAAGAATATAATTTTATCTCAATAAAAGCAAACAAGAAAGGAATAAAAAATAAACAAGAAAGGAATACACAGTTGGAAATGTGGGCTAATTTTGTCATTATGCTTTGAGAAGTCAAGTATCCTATTGAAATGCAATTCATATATAATCCTCAGTTGTGTTTTAAATGTTGTATTAATTACAGAACATTTCTACATGCAAAAGAGCTCATGATTCCCAACCAAAAATTTGAAAAAGGAGGTATCATTCTGTTAGAGTCCAAAGAAATGAGGAAGGATTTCAAAAGTTTAAACCTGATGAAATAGGAAAGTTCATTTAATGTAGGACTTTGTACACCTGGCTAAATTAGAATTTAGATTTAAAATAGATATTTTTGTTTGCAATTTAATATTCTATAGGATACTACAAAATTCTTTTCAAGCAAAAGATTTAATTTACAAATTCTAATTTACAAATTAGAATCTGGCATTCTAATTGACTAGCATATTCTTTCAAGTGAGGTATAATAAGAACTTAGTTAATAGATAATTCCACCAGTTCATGTGTAAGATGATAATGTAAAAATCTAGCCAAATTGCCAACAAATTGATGATATTAATCTATGAATATAGAAAAGGAGCCATCTTTTGAGACTTTGGTGTAATGTGGTATGAAGAGTGTAATTGTGTGACATCTTTTATTCTACCTATACATAACACAGGAAGAAATTTCCTTAATTATGTCCCTCTGTATACAATGAGAAAAATGCTAGGTTTGAGGTTTGTTTTTATTTTGTTTTTGTTGTTTCGTTTGTCCTAGGGCTTAACCTCTGGGCTTGGGCACTGTCCCTGATCCTGTTTTTGCACAAGGCTACTGCTCTACCACTTGAACCTCAGTGCCACTTGGGTCTGGCTTTTCCTTATGAGTTTATTGGAGATAAGAATCTAAGGAACTTTCCTGTCTGGGTGGGCTTTCAACCATAATATTCAAATCTTAATATTAAGATATACAGATCCTGAATATCTATGATAAATACTATATAATAAAATAAATATAAAATAAAAATAAAAAATAAATAATATTTGCAAGTGTTCTGATCTCAAGAATACCATTGCGGGGAAAATGATATAGCAAAGTTTAGTGTAGTATTCTTTCCACAATAGGAAGGGCATCACATTAGCAGAAGTGTACTATATTTGACAATAGTGATAAAGTAGTCATGATGTGAATTTAGGGAATTTTAAGGTGCACCTTACAAGTTGGAAATTGTTGGGCTAAGATGACATTATGGCATAAAAACTTGGGATTGATTGTCATAGAAGTAATAGCTTACTCTGATGAACAAATGTTTACTCTTAAGAATTAATTATTATAGATACTTCATAGTTTTAACATCTACCAGAACGTGTCTATTTTTTCTGTTGACTTTTAAATATGTAATGCCTCATTGGAAACTGCACCTATTGCTGAATTAATTAAAATGCAAACAGGTACTTTTTGAATGTCTCTGCATGGCATGTTCAGAATTTGAAAATGAGTAGTTAGTAGTCATAGAATGTTGAGGACCAGATATATTCTGTCCTCTTAACAATTAGTCAGTTTCCAACGTTTCCATAGTATTGAACTGTTTTCCGTTTTAGTATGAGACAATTCTAAAATAATGATTTTTTTTCAAAATAATGGCAATTGTATTCTGAAAATATTTTATATTTGATAACATTCACGTTGATGTCCCTCCGATAAAGAAAGAGGTAATTCAAAATAGCAGGCAAAATGTTCCTTTTTAAAAAGGTAATACACATAGAATAATATTTACTATACCAATACAGTGAAATTATATTGTATGCAGCTCATATTTAACTTAATTTTATTGTCAAGGTGATATATAGAAGGGGTTGCAGGAATTGTAAGGTATTGGATACATAACATGTCAAAATTTTTACCCCCTCCCTCATTTTTCTCATACTTTTCCTTCACGCCAATACTCCTCACAAGTTGTAATGTAAATTTCTAACATGTTGACTTGTGAGTATTGCTATTGTATTGCTTTGCCTTTTGTCTTTTGTCTCCCCATTTTATTGTTCTGTTTCCCTTGCCAAATGAAGATAAATGTATATAAAATACACAGGATACTGAAATCAAATACAACAGTGGACAAACCATAGAGGAAAACACAAAAGAAAAAAAGAAATCACATAGTATATTAAAGACAACAACCACAAGGAAAAACCTCTCTTTCCATATCTAGGGTTTATTTTGCTCAGCATCATTTTATGTAGTCATTTATACATAGCTATTGAGCCATTCTGCTCATCTGCTAGGAATATCCTAGATCTTTCTTAGTTATTACAAATGAGGGAAACCATGGAATCTGTTTCTTTGTGTCTTGCTTATTTTTCTTAGTAGGATTTTTCCAAGTCTGTCCATTTCCTTATGAATTGTAACCATAGATTTCCTCTGTACATATATAAACCACATTTTGTCAATTCGTTCATCTACTGAGTAGTATATTAGTTTAAATCATGATAGCATGTAAGTATCACTTAAGGCCATTCAAAAATGATAGTTGCCAACTGCCCAGATATACTAATATCATGATTTCCAAGTAAGATAGTATTTTATGGTGGTACAAATGTTGAGATATCTGGATGAATCTAATGTATATCATGCACTGAATTAGGCAAGAACATATTCAATATCATATAGGATTAAAATGGTAGTGACAAAATATTTCCCTTAAGAAAGATATAGGAGGCTGCCTGAAGTATGAAGTAGTTCAGATAATTTTGAAGAATTTAGAAATGCAAGCTCAATTATGTCTCTTTAAATAATAATTATGTAAGTGGAAAGGCAAAAGAAAGGTAAGAGAAGAAAATAACTGACAGTAGATAATTGTCCCAAGTCAGAGTATAAAAAGACATAATCGATAACTTCCAAGTTAAAGAGAGACCAATATAATACGTCCCACTTAATTTAGGTACATGCAAAATATTTACTTAGCTTTTTCCTACTTAAATGTTCCAAAATAAACAAAAACTTATAAGAAAATTTATGTGATTGCCATTGCTTCATCTTGAACACTAACTGTGATCAGCCCTCTTTATCTCACTTTGCACTTGGAAAATAGTCCCTAAGTTGATGATGCTGTGGCTGAATAGAGTCAGAGTTAGGGGCATCTACTTGTACAATTATCCAAGAATAGTTTAAAGCAGTTTTCCCCAAGATATCCAACAACATTTTCTGAAACTGTACTATGAACACACCCTCACACATGAGCACATTATTTGAAATTATACTTCAGCTTTTCTTGGCACATTCTATTTTGTGCCTTTGTCTTCTTTGCACATTCCTTTTGAGTTCATAGTTGCTCTCTTTCCATTTCATCTGTACAATCTGCTAAGAACATTGTTCAACTACCACTTCTTGTTTGCACACACCCAGTCTATGTATGAAAGTACTTTGTCCATGTTAAGCAATAGAGTAATACTCACTCTCTGAGGAGAAAAGTTCCACAATATATCCCTAAGCCCACATTAGAGGATGAAGAATTTAAAGCATTTTGAGAGAACAGTGATATTAGAATTGAAAGGCTCCTTAGGGAAATTTTCTTGGAGCTCATTAATTTACGCAGGAGAAATATAAATATCCACAAAATTTGGAGCTAATTAGTAATTATGCAAATTAGCAATAGATCCTAGATGTTGTGTTAATACAAGTCACAATTGTATTATTGTTACATCAGAAACGTTCACAACTTGACAGTGTGTATGAGAAAATGAAAGAAAGGCATTAAAGCAAAATGTCTTATCTTTTTAGGCATTTAATCCTAGTGGTAAGGGTAATGTCTGAACTCTTCCATTCAATAAAAGCTTGAAGTTTATAAGAATACATTCCTACATATGAGCATTTGTGTCAGGTTGATTGACAGGGTTATTTCAGCATGGAGTTATAACTAAGAAGAATTAGATTTCAATAGAGTATTTGGCAGTTATGATTTGTTAATGTCTATTGAGGCATTTTCTATTCTAAAGAAGAATCAATTCCAGGAGTCTTCAATCACATCAGTAAAGCTGTATGTTTAATCTAATACTTGGTGTTACTTGTCCTACATTTATAATGAGTAGGCTGATAAGATATCCAAACATATTTCAATATATTTCAATAAAATCCCAAACTGATATGGATAGATGGGTCACTAATTGGAACTGTGACAAATTAGGCTTCTCTTTGCTTTAGTTCAATCTATAATCTCCTGGCTAAATAAAGTTTTAAAAAATGTTCACAGAATACCTCTAAGAAAAGTTCATGACAGTTATATCTGTATATTATTTCTAAGGTCAGGATTAAAGCATTTGTTCCCAACATTTAGAATCAACAGGACCTTTTGAGTTTATGGATCTAGAATTTTATGTCTTCACATTCATATCTCAACATTTTATCAATATGACATTCACCAAAACACTGTTCTTATTGATCTTGTCTATGTCCTTTTACTTTTCAAATCCAAATAGTAGATTTCCTTCAATATCTCCCTGAAAATTCTTTCCTTCCTTTTCTTCTGTAAATCTGTGTTTTTTACTTTTTTGTTTCCTTATTTTTCTCTTTCCTCTTATCCACAATGGTACTCACATTTTTCATACTTTCATCAGAACTTTCCTTTTCCTCTTCCCTTTATTAATGTCCCTGTTTTTATTATTATTTTTCATATTCGTGTTCATGGATATTTTGATGATGTTAAAACAAAACTATCTTTGCATCTGTTTAACATAAACCTTAGAACTATCAGAGAGTATTTTTAGTCTAAATCCATCTGCTCCACCTGTAGTCCTTATCACCAAGAATGTAATTAACACAGGAGACAGAGATGTGGAAACACTTTAGATTTCATCTTACCCTACCTCCATCCATTAGATAAGATGAATGATCAAGATTTTCTGTTTCTGTCACTAATGTAATTTCTATGTACTCCTTTTTATTCTCCTTACACCAGCCTATTGCAAATAATCATCACCAGTCATTCCATCCTAAAACAACTGTTTACAAAGTATGCATTTTTTCCCCAGGGTCTTTTCATACTGGTCCTCTCCATCATCAAATGACTCTCCTTGTAAGCACACAGGGTGAAGAACTCATACAAAAATTCTAGTACCATTATTTACTCACAACATTGACTGTTTGTCTTACATTTCTCATCTGTAAATGGATGTAATCTACCAGAAATATTGAAGAATATATTTGTTGATTTCTAGAGCAAGGAAGAAGAAAGTAAACAGTCCTTACATTTTCTACCTTAGCTTACAAATAAGGAAAGAGTCAAATTCAGTTTGTTGGTATAAAGTCAGAAATAGTTTCATGCAGAAATAAAAATAAATTTTAACTCCTGGCTCTGCAGCTTGTGTCCTTTTATGGTAACTGCATATATGTAAGAGGTATTATGTAAATTATGTCATGTATTTACAGCTGTAATGAAGAACATACTCTTAATACATCATTGGAAAACATTGGTTATTGAATAGTATCTATATGAGAATGTTATTTGAACTAATCACACTAAGTTGAAACCTACATCTTAGTCCATCAAAATATGGAAATAAACAATTTTATTGATAAGAAAATAATACCACCAATTAAAGTGAGTATACATTAGAAAGACTACCTGTTTATGCGATTGTATGTCTTGATATTGAAACTCTCCTCTTTTTATTCTAGTTTTTTTTTTTTTGGTTCATCATAGGGCCTGGACTCTTGGCCTGGCACTGTCCCTCAACTCTTCAGCTCAATGCACTCTACCACTTGAGCCACAGTGCCACTTCCCGATTTTTCTGCTTATGTGGTGCTGAGGAATCAAACCCAGAGCCTCATGTAGGCAAGGGCAGCACTCTGCCACTGAGCCAACTTACCAGCCTTCCTCTTGTTATTGTTATTTTATTTTTGGGGGGGGGTCTGGTCATGGGCTTGAACTCTGGGCCCAGGTGCTGTCCCTGAGCTCTTCAACTCAAGGCTAGTCCTCTACCACTTGTGCCACAACTGGCTTTTTTTTTCTGCTTATGTGGTGCTGAGGAATTGAACCCAGGGCCTCATGCATGCAAGGCAAGCACTCTACCACTGAGCCACCTTCCCAGCCCTTGTTATTGTTATTGTATGTAATCCAATGCTGTTTATAACTATGCATTCAATGTGGGAAATTTTGCTTCAAAGATATCTAAAGTTTTTTTTCCTTTTCAATCACAGCATCATCATTATCAGGCTACACTGTGGTCATCATTCTCTCCATCCAAATTATTATTAGCATCATAAGTGCTAATTATTGAACGTGGGATATGTGTTTATGATTTTACTATTATTTGTCTTTTGATTAATAATTTTAATGTTACCATATCAGGTAGCTTGACTATGTGCTTGTAACAAATTATGGAATAGATATTTTAAAGAATTGCAAATTCCTAATCAGTATGAATTAACTTCCTCTCTCCCCCTAACTTTAATCAAATATTTAAGAGTTTGGGCAGAACCTTTTCAAGTAATATGCTGTAAATGTTAGTACAATATCATGTGTATATCTAAAATTCCCTGAAAGTAATAAACTCTACTTTCTATTTAAATATTAGTTATTTTATTCTAGGAAACTTTTAGAAAAATAGTCTGTATATCTTTGAAATGAAAAAGGTAAAAAATAGTAACATAAAAGTTGTAGAGGGAGTCTGTCATATATATATGTAAATGTTAGTGTAGAATTGTACATTTTTAGAAATTATTGGTCATTAGAAATATATACATATAGCTAAATTTATTTGCAGAATGATATATATCATAGTGAAACAAACATCTTAAAACATAATTAAAATTAAAAAAAAAAAACTTCATGAAATCAAGTGCCGGTAACTCATACTTATAATACAAGATATTCTGGGTGCTGAGATCTTAGAATTGTTTTCGAAACTAGCCCAGACAGAAAGTATTGTTAGATTCTTATCTCCAGTTAACCACTAAAAACAGGAATTACCTCTTTTCCTCAAGTTGTAGAGTGCTGTCTTTCAGCATAAAACGCCTTAGGGACAATGCTCAGGCCTTGCAAAAAACACCCACAACAACAAATTGTATCACATTAATTTCACAAAAGCATCTTTTAACTGCTGTGAACATTTCTTAGAAACATGAATACATACCCCTGGAAAATGTTAAATAAAAAAGTATAGAACATTTACCTCTATGTGAAAGACATGACTATTTAGATTGTTTAAGATATTTAGGTAATGATTAGAAGTTAAGAATAATGATAGATAGGTTATATATTGGGACTGGTTTTTTTATTCTATTTTACAATTGAAATAAAATGTTATTTATAATGATTCTATAAAATTACTCTTGGTTGGTATTTGAATTATCATAAGTGATAAATATTTTTAAATGATTTCCAAAGCAAAGGAGTATCAATTCTTTTGTAATTTCAAAACAATTAAGAAAATGATTTCAAGGCTGGTTCACTCTAAGTCTATATTTGTTTTCTTGTTCCAGTTTTCATACGTTAGTAGAAATTAAAATTCCAAAAATTTAATGGATATTGGCATTCAGGAACATCTTCACATTCACTAATATTGGAGTCCCTTAAGTGGAATTGTTTTATTTCATTTGTTACTTTCACAAATAAATCAAGATGATTGTGTATTTTGTTCTTTTCACTGCTTTTGGCTCTTATCTTGAGAATGCGATTTTGCTAGCAAAGTAGAGATAAGCAATTGGATTGAGCAAGTAACATACGACTTTCATAAAATGCAGATGCATAGATTTGTGTCTTCTGTCATTTGCTAAAAGTTTCTTCCAGAAAAATTTCTCAATTACTTAGAAGTTTTTCCCCTTCCCCTCCACAAATTATACCTACATCAAATACAGTGAAAGCAGGGGTTATACTGTGGGGAACAGACATACAAAGCAACAAAAATATAATCTTATAAATGTGATAGAAACAATCGCATGAAAGAAAAAAAAAACACTTGAATACATATCTTAGGGTTCATTTCCCTAACATCACCTTATCTGACCTTTTCTGCTTGACTCAGACATAATCTAGATATTGCAAATAAGGGAAACCATTGGAAAATATAGGGATACAAGTAGACCCATTGCAACAATAAGATGTAAAAGTCGTTATGTCGAAAAATGAACTTTACAACTTTGGTGGGGGGGTGTAGCGGTGAGGATTGGGTGGGGCAGCGGCGGAGGATGGGAAGGGATGGGAAGGGGAAACAAAGGAGGAGGCTACAATGCTTGATAAGAAATGTACTCATTATCTTGCCATGTAATAGTAACCCCTCTGTACAGTATTTTCACAATAAAAAAATAAAAATTATAAAAAATTACTTAGAAGTGATGCATAATTCCTAGGTATTCCAGTTATCACATATACTTTTGGATTGAGTTATCTCTGTATAAACTCAAATGGACAAAATGCCCTCAAAATAAACAGAAATCACATCTTTGTTTTAAATGCAGTAGTTTACAAAGAGTTTTTAGCCAACAGCCAAAACATCTTTTTAGCTGTTCTGCATTTTGTGTGAAGAAGTTTTAACAGTAGTTTTTTTTTTTATTTCCTGACATGCAATTCACTTACAATATATTATCTCCTTTTATTGTATACATTTTTGTGCTTTGGAAGTGAATAGTACCTTCATAGGTTTTCAAAGCCAAATTTTCATAAACTTGCATTCTTTCAAATAGAAATGCTGTAAATTTTAGAACACATTAAAATAGATATAAAATTCAGTTACAGGAATTTGCCCAGCATACATCCTCTATAGTGTGTCTTTTCAAATTTTGGTTTTGGGAATCATTTTCAGGGTCTCACACATACTATTCAATTTCACTGTCAATTAACTACAGTCTCTGTCCAAAAAGTTTTTTACTTCTGTTTAATACATTCATAGATGTGTAATGCCTGGATCCTATACAATTCTGTTTCACCTTTTGAAGACTTGAAAAGTTTTTTGCTAAAATGATTGCAGCATTATACAAATCGATCACTATGAGATGTATATCAATTTCTCCACAAATGCATTACTATATTTTGTGTCCTCTTTTTATATTATGGTCATACGAGTGAGTTTTCTTTTCATTATATCTTAGACACTACAGAGGAGCTTATTTCACATGCTCCTCCTATTGACTATTAATTTACATGTTATTTAAAGAAATATCCTATTCAGGATACAGAATTAGAAGATATAAAAGTACTTAAGTTTCAGAATCATTGTAGCATTAACATTGTAGCATTAACAAATATGTGCCCTCTGTTGGATATGTTTTTATTTATGTTATAGTGTCCCTTGAATTATGAAAGGTTATGAGTTGATATAATCCAGTTCTTGCATTTCTTTAGCCACTAATGTTTTCCAAGTCAAAATTTAGAAACCTTTACTGATCAATGTCATGAATTTTTACATTTATGTTTTATAGGTTTTTACATCTCACATGTAGCTTGATAATCATTCTTTATAAGGTTTGAGGTAGGCCAGGTGCCGGTGGCTCATGCCTGTAATCCTAGCTACTCAGGAGGCTGAGATCTGAGGATCGTTGTTTAAAGCCAGGCCGGGCAGGAAAGTCCATGAGACTCTTATCTCCAATAAACCACTGGAAAAGTGGAAGTTTTGCTGTTGCTCAAGTGGTAGAGTGCTCACCTTGAGCTGAAGAGCACATGGACAGCGCCCAAGCCCAGAGTTCAAACCCCATGACCGACATACAAACAAACAAACAAAGGATTGAGGTAGTAGTCTAAGATCATTCTTTAAATCTAGAGAGGCAATTGTGCCAATACAACCATTTAAGATTCTGTTTTTATTTCATAAAGTCATAGCATCCTTTTCAAAACCTGTGGATCATAAAACTAAGAATTTATTTTTGACAAATCTGTTACCTTCTTCTGTGCATCTGTTCTTATAGTAGAACTATGTTGTCTTCACTACTAAACATGGTAATACTATTCAAAGCTAGTATGAAGGCTCAAGCTACACCATTTTACAAGATTGCTCTGACTGACCTGTATTCCTTGAATTTACATACGAGATTATAGAGCAGGTGGACCAATATTCTACAGAGATATCTAAATATTTGATAGTCACTCATATTTCGCAACTTGTTAAAATAAAAACCCCTGATATTATATAGAGAAGATGTCTTTAGAGACTACTCAATGCAACTAAAATTAACTTAGGAATAAGCTAAGATTTAGATAACAGTACAGCATAATAAAGCTGAATGATAACGACTTGAGTTGTACTGCAGAAGAGAGTGAGGGGGGAAGGAATGGTGGACCACATTAAAGCTGTATGTCATTGGAATTGTTTCACAAAACAGAAAGACTTCAGAGAAGAGAAGGAGAAAAATAAAATGTCCTGAATCTAGTTTCTTTTTAATCGACCTGATAGTTTGGACTGAAAGTCAGATAACATGGGAAAAATAAAATAGAAAATAAAAAGCATTGTATAGAGCTGTTACAATGTAAAGAAGTTGTAATAGGAATATAATTAATTTCCAAAGAAATAAGAGAAAAATAACAATAACAATTGCTAGCGTAGATAGAAGATGGATCAAATTTTATCATATATAATTTTGAAAAAACATACTAGGAATGAAAATTTAAAAGTTATAATTTAAAATACAATTTGTATTATAACTAGATAGTATAGCTCAGTTGTAAAACATTGGCCTAACATATGTGAAGCAATTGTGTGATCACCCAAGTATTACAAAGTACACACAAAGCACACACACACCAAAACCCACATAATCACACACAAACACACACACACAACATACACACATTTGTTATTATCATATTAAACAGAGGAAATATCACAAATAGTGAAAGTATTTTAATATATGAAACCATTCTATTTAAAAGTATAGTAGAAATAAAATAGTCACAACATACTTGGATTCTTATAGATTAAGTAAATTGAAAATTAAGAAATAAAAGACATGAGAAATTTGCAAACAAGTTTTAAATAATGAACATTTTGAAATATGTGTCCTTTTATTTTGACAAAAGATTGATGTTACTGGTGTTTTAATTCAAGATTTAGAATATTATAACCCGGTCCTCTATATCATGCTAGGGATGGCTGTATCTCTAATCACTTCACTCTGGAAATTTTATGATAAGGTCTCATAGTTTCTCAGTCTCTCCCAAGTTACAAACCCTATTTACACTTCCCATCATAGTTAGAAAATAGAAACCACAATCACTATGCCCAGCTCAAACAGTTTTTTTTTAAATTCAAGTACAAATATTTCCAAAAAGTGACCATGTAATGAAGCCTTTTTAAATAAATTATGTGCTTCTTGAAAATACAGTATATGTTACATGGACAAATATGTTTAGAACTATAAGAAAATAAATTGATTTAAATTCACCAACCATATAAAATTTAAGAAAATAATTTTTACATATTCACATGTTAACTATTTTGAAAGCAAAAATGTATGTCTGAATAATTTACATCTGTTAAAATTATGCAAAACTAAATTAACTTATCTTACAACTCTAAAAAAAGAATTACCCAAAAGAAACAAAACAAAATAAGTTCAAAATTTGAAATTTAGAAAAAAAAATGAAGTGTACTCTTCAGTTGACTTAAGTAACTGACAACCCTCTGTATATCAATTTTATAATAAAAAATGCATGAACAAAGAAAGAAAAGTACCCATTGGTCAATAGTGACAGGAAAAACATCAGTAATTTTTTTTGAGTGTGCAAAAAATTCAATGGAAGAGATAACAATGTTCCTTCCATAATAAATGTACTCATTTCCTTACTTATGTAACTGTATCCCCTCTGTACATTACCTTTACAATAAAATTAAATTGAAATTAAAAATAAACTAAATAATATCCCAATTAAGAATTCGTAAAGAGCTAGGAAGACGACTCAGTGGTAGAGCACATACCTTGCATGCTTGAGGCCCTGGATTCGATTCCTCAGCATCACATAAACAGAAAAAAAGCCGGAAGTGGCACTGTGGCTCAAGTGGTAGACTGCTAGCCTTGAGGGATAGTGCCCAGGCCAAGAGTTCAGGTTCCACGACCGGACCCAAAAAAAAAAAAAGAAAAGAAAAACAAAAGCAAAAAAAACCCAGAATTACTAGAAGCCATTGGTTAAAAACTTTTTAGAAATCTGCCCTAAGTACCCAAGTAATATAATATGATGACACTATTTGAATACTTCAACTTCAGCAGAGAAGCCAAAAGTTTAAAAACTGGTACAAATTAAAGTAATACATCAGAATATATTACTATTAATAATAATCATAAGATGAATTTATAGTGGTAGTCAAATAGGTAAGAAATGAGGCAATTTGCCATTCGTTATACGTAATAAGTTTAATGAAGAAACTATTCTGTCATATGATAATCAGATGAGGCTGATATTAGAACAAAGAGCAGATTGTACTAAGTTTTGGATGTTAATGTATATACTTATTTTAGTTGTGGGAAATTGTGTTCATCTTGGGGTATTTGTTTTGTTAGACTGGTGTCATATCCGTGGTTAATTTTAGGATAGGGCTTCCCTTTCCACAAGATCATGCACCTGATCTGTCTTTTTAGCCATCCCATTATCAATGGCATAACAGTTGCACATCAACGTGTCTAGATTCCTACTTTGGCTGGCCTGGATTCTGCAGTCCTTCCAATCTTAACCTGTAGATAGTGCATGATGGTGGAAATAATCCAATGCACCCAGCTATAAATTGAGAAGGAATTCCACTAAACTTTTGGCCTGGGTTCTGTTCTCAAGCCTCCTCAATAGTTAAAAGTTCAGAGGGGAGACCCTCATTCCAAGCAGTAAGAGTATTTCTTGAAGCAACTAGACGTATATATGACTTAGACATGTGAACACCTCAGGACAAGAATAAAAGAGCAGTGAAAAATAGAGGACAGGCCCAATTTTAACTAGCTACTTAGAGGCTGAATAAGCTTAGCTAGCTACGCAGGAGGCTGAGATCTGAAGACGACTATTCAAAGCCAGTCCAATCATGAAAATACATGCAATTATCTCCAAAAAACCAGAAGTGGAACAATGGCTCAAGTGGTAAACCTCTATCCTTGGTCACAGAAGCTTAGGGACAGTACCCAGGCACTATCAAGCCTCAGGAATGATGAATGAATAAATGAATGAGCACTTGCACATGCGTGTGCGTGTATATGCGTGCATGTGTATAAACACAAACTCCCTCTCTCTCTCACACACACACATACACACATGAGTATTTCAATGCGAAGATCTTTTTTTTAACCTTGCTGTAATCTATTTCCCTGTATTAGTTTACAAATTAATAAAATCAGCTAAGCACCTATTTACATACAACTCATCATATTTCTCTAAAGTCAACTCTCTTTTTGGAAGCATGCTTTTATTTGACCCAAATGTAAATTATTCAGAAGGTCGATTCATTTCCCTCAATTCTGTAAAATTAGATGAATGTTTAGCTTCCTCCAAGCAATGTAATTTTGTGAAATCCTGCATCAAGCAATGTATTTCTTTTACTAGAATGGAAGCCTCTGTCAAACAATTAATAACAGGTTTTCCTTCTCCTTGCTATCATCTGTAGTTTTATTATCTTCATATATTTCATGATCTGTGTATGACAAAACTTCTGTGAAAATAAAAAGACCCTTCGCAGCACTTATCATTTATATACCATTCATAGATATGAGGGTGTTGAAATATTACTGAAATTGCTTTGGAATAAACCATGTTTACATTGACTATGGTGAAAAAGAAGAATTGGTTTCTCAGCACTTTAGGTAAGAATTTGATTGAAAGAAACAAGAGGAAAAGTGAGGAAAACAAATTAATTCAGTACTCAAGAACCTGCAGGCAATGCAAAGACTTAAAAAAAATCAGCTATGACAAGCTTATGAAAATCCTGACTTCATGGGAGTCTACTCTTGTGAGGATAGAGGTTAAAGCCCAAACTAGACAGAAAGATCTGTACACAATGCCATGCACCTGTTATTCTAAATTCCAGGAAGAATAGCATAACGTGGACTGAGCCCAAGGTCATACACAAGTATCTGAAAAATAATCAGGATAATTTAATGCTGGAGACATGACAAAGTGGTAAGAACACCCATTTAGGGGGAACAAGACACTCAATTCAAACTCTAATATTATGGGATTAAAGTAAAAAGTTATGATTTTAAATAATTGGAATAATTGTAAGATTTGAGTATCTGAGTGGAAAAATGCATGAGAGAGATAGAAAGAACCCATGGTGCAATGCTTTCAACTTAAGTGAAAATGTTTTGTGGTACTTCAGACAAAACAGAGTTACTTGGCAAATGAGCATGGTTGTGCATTTGGGTGATGGACATACTTTACTTACACAGGTGGAAATTAAATAGATTTTATTTCTGTAGATTGTACTTCTTGAACTAAGAGACTGGATGATGTTCCTGA
The DNA here is from genome assembly GCF_019054845.1 of Dipodomys spectabilis. Lineage (NCBI taxonomy): Eukaryota > Metazoa > Chordata > Mammalia > Rodentia > Heteromyidae > Dipodomys > Dipodomys spectabilis. Next base: position 29,219 of record NW_024872222.1, read on the forward strand.
GATTTTTCTCTCAAGGCTACCACTCTACTACTTTGAGCCACAGTTCCAATTCTGATTTTCTGTTGGTTGTTTGGTGATAAGAGGCTCCTGGACATTCCTGCCCAGGATGGCTTCAAACCATGATCGTCAGATCTCAGCCTCCCGCGTAATCAGGATGCCAAGCAATAGCCGCCGATAGTTTTAATAATTTAGTGAAATGTGCAGTTACTGAAGTTATTCATTATCATTATAACCTGTGTAATATATGTGTGTATGTATATATCAATGCATACAGATAGAAATAATTTAATATATTTTTGTATCCACAGTAGATTTATGAAATCATACATTAAAAAATAAAATGGAAACAAAAGTTAATAAGGAGCAAAACAAAGGAAATTTTCACGTTTCTTGTTGTTGAATGGAATACGAATTGCGAAAATCAGTTTGGGAAAACTATCTCTACGTTAACAAAATGGATAAGAGGTATTAATTCCAATCAATCTATTTGCCCATATTGTGCAACCTCACACATGAGTGTCAAAATCAAACCACACTTTTTGACTTGCTTTTAACTCACCTGTTATAATTTACGGGTTAGATGAAGTAATCAAAGATTAACATAATATTATGTGAGACTGTGAATTAGAGCTGAAAATGACTGTAAATATGATAATAACTTATTAAATTGCATACTTCTTAATTTTACTCTGTCATGTCCCTCATTCCCATATTAGGAAAGTACACAGAAGGTTCTCATTAAATTATATGTATAATTATGAAATAATGTATTGAAAGAATATGGGCACAGTGTGGTTTTAGCTTATTGAGACCTGTAGGGGGAAGTGTGTTTCTGAAGAGTTGCTATACATTGTGATGAAATGAAGGGAGGGATGTTCTTATTCTGGAAAATTGGCTAGAGGATTGCTCCCATAAAGGTAGTGATGAATTCTTCCAAAAGGTTACAGTAAAATCACTTTCACAACCACGTTCACTGCTGCACTATTCACCGTAGTCAAGTTACAGAAACAGCCCAGATGTCCTTTGGCGGAGTGATGGTTGCAGAAAGTGTGGCACATATACACAATTGGATTGCACCCATCCATTATGAAGACTGTTACATTATTTGCAACGAAATGGATAGATCTAAAATTATAGTAAGTGAACTAAGTCAGAGCCAGACACACAAAGGACCCATGTTGTGTCTCATATTTGGAAGCTAGAAATTTAAACAGGTTTACACAAAAATATTAATCAGAGCATGCTATTTGCAGAAGAGTATTTCAAAGGTGTAATTTCTTATAAAATTGAACTTTTAATCCAACAAAATATATATCAGGAAACTATCACTTGGAAGATGTAAGGGGAAGTCAAAAGGAATGAATAAAGAGAATTATG
>NW_024872223.1:0-18137 GCF_019054845.1 Dipodomys spectabilis
AATCCTAGCTACTCAGGAGGTTAAGACCAGAGGATTGTAGTTCAAAGCAAGCCTTATCAGGAAAGTCCACGGGACCCTTTTCTCCAATTAACCACCAGAAACCCGGAAGTGGTGCTGTAGCTAAAGTGGTAGTGCGCTCAACTTGAACTGAAGAGCTGAGGGACAGTGCCCAGGATCAGAATTCAAGCCACACAACCAACAAAAAAGTGAAATATGACTTTAAATTTCCCCAAAAGGAAGGACAAGATCAATAATCTTCCCAAGCAAAAAAATTAATTCCAAAATGATTCAGTGCACCTAATTTTGCTGAGTTATGTTATGGATTCTTTGCTGGACATATTCTCTAAAAACAAATATTTTAGGGATACAGGTGGACCCATTGCAATAATGAGATGTACAAGTCATTATGTCAAAAAACGAACTTTACAACTTTGGTGGGGGGGGGGGAGAATGGGGTGAGGGAAGAGGGGGGAGTATGGGAATGGATGGGAAGGGGAAACAAAGAAGGGGTAACAATGCTTGATAAGAAATGTGCTCATTATCTTGCCCGTGTAATTGTAACTCCTCTGTACGGTATTCTCACAATAAAAAAAAAGAAATAATGTCAAATATTAGGTTTACAATAAACATCTAATATTTCTTCTTTGAAAAGAGATGTCTATACAGTTGATGTCACTTAGCATTACTCCTACGTGGAACACGAAGTATGAGGCCACTCCCTTTCTAAATAATGCTTGCTAATCACGAACTTTGTAGACAGTAGTATGGAAGCATAATTCTGTTTCCAATGCAAATCAGATATAAGAGCGTGGACTTAATTGGAAAAAAAAAAGTCCATCCTGAGAGAGCAGGGATTATATTAGCCATGAACTGGTGGATAAGATCACATTTATTTTCTTTCCTTTACTTATATATTTTTTGTTGGTGGTGGTCTTGGCACTTGAACACAGGGCTGGGAGCTGTCCCTCTGCTATTCAGCTCAAGGCTAATGCTCTATACTTGAGCCACAGTGCCACTTTTAATTTTCTTGTAGTTAATTGGAAAAAGAGTCTCTGGGACTTTCCTGCCCGGGCTGGCTTTTAACCCTATCCGAAGATCTCACCACCACCCAGCTTAGGATCACATTTCTAACAGTGTACACTCAGCACATGTAATGTGCATGTTCATCTATCTTTATATGAATTCTTGAGTTAAAAATCTATGCTACAACTTAGCCTTTACACTCACAAAATATTTGTAATTTAAAGTTGATACTACTGGAGCAATAAAACCCAAGAATGTAAAGGAGTCTGGGAAGTTCAGTTTGCATCCAGCCTGGGCAGAACAGTCTTTGAGAAACTATATATAATTAACCAGCCAAAAGCTGGATTGGAAGAATGGCTCAACTATTAGAATACCAGTCATGAGCAAGATTGCTGAATAAGATGTTGAGGCTTTGCATACATACATGCAATCATACACATATATACAGAGGCACTTATGTGTGCACAAATACACATATGAAGCAACTCTCAGAATATGTGGAAAAGTTAGAAAACAATAGAAAATATGTCCTGAGTAAGACTAGAATCAAGTGATAATTTTTAATGTTAGAGAGTCCTCAAGTGAACTTTCTTCAAAAAAGTTTAAGAATATTACATAGATAGAGATAGTAAGAGAGTCAAGTAATCATTATTAAAGTGATCAGATCTATGGAGGAATGAATCAGAGATTCCTGCAGGTGCATCTGAAAATGTTCATATCCTCAGTAAAATGTTAGAACATCTTTGAAAAGAGTACATGAACACTCTGAGCAGTGCAGTGGATAATATTACTGGAGAAGTTCAGAATTGCTAGTCTGTATCTAGATTAAATAAACCAAGAAATTATGGATTGGCAATTTGATACAAGGCTAGAATTCTAGCACTGAGATTAAGATAGGAGATTAGATAGTGGAATTACACAGTGATACCTTCCCTGGACCAGGTAGTATAATTTTGTCTTAATAAAACAAACCAAACAAGAAAGGAATACAAAGTTGGACGTTTGTGCTAATTTTGTCATTATGTTTTGAGAAGTCAAGTTTCCTATTGAAATGCAACTCATTTATAATCCTCAGTTGTGTTTTAAATGCACTCTTCATTACAGAACATACTTAGATGCAAAATGGATCATGATTCCCTTCCAAAATTTGAAAAAGTAAGTAATCATCACTCTGTTAGATTCCAAGGAAAGGATGAAGGATTACAAAAACTTAAGCCTGGAGAAATCGCAAAGTTAATCTAATGAAGGACTATGTAGATCTTGCTAAATTGGAGTTTAGATTTAAAATATATATTTTGGTTTTGTTTGTAATTTTATATTCTATAAGATACTTATAAAATTCTTTTTAAGTACAGTGTTTAATTGACAAATTTGGAAATGTTTCTTGCATTCTATTTGCCTAGAATATTCTTTCATAAGAGTTATAATTAGGGAGGTTCCGGGAAGATGGCGTAGGAGAAGCTGGAATCTGAACAAGCTCTCCCATAGAAAGGAGTTTTAGAGTTCCAGTGAACAGTCCTAAGCCAGAGAATCACACTAAGTGTGCCATCACAGGACAGAGAGTTAGGCAAGAGAGGGAAAGCCAAGGCAAGGAGACACATCTGAGTGCTTGCCAGCAGCCACCGCGGTGGTGGCAGGGTCGCGGCGGCGACCTCAGGGCACCCAAACCTGAGCCACAGAGAGCCTGGGACGAAGGAGCCAGATGCAGCGGGTGAGCAGATTCTACTCAACACCAGCAAGAACTGACAAGGAGCAGACATGTTCATCCTGCAGTTTGCAGAGGAGAGACGACCCAGGAATCAAGACTCGGCGTGAGTAGAAGCCTGACGTCCTCACTCCTTCTCAGGGAGCAGAGGAGGGAAGGCCACCCCTCCCCGCCCCAGCACCGGTGATCTCCATCTTGGATACCTTCAAAGCTCGGAGGAGCTGCTAGCTCCAACTCAGGCCTTGGAATAAAACGAGTAATTTAGAAGGTCACAAGAACTTAACGGCAAAGTGAACTTACAGACTCAGCTCCATCCAGGGAAAAGTCACCCAGCTCAGGCGCCAGCCATAGGAGTGACTTTCCCCACTGGGTAACCAGGCCAGAGGCTGCCCCTCCCTCTAGCAGCCTCCACAATCAATTGAAAAACCGAAACCCTGAGAATGGCTCCAGGCTGGGCTCTTTGAGTTTTTCACAAAATAGATCCAGGGAAAAGCTACTGTTTGTTGAAAGGCCTCAACTCTACCCAGAACCTAGCCTCATCACTGCATCCCCCTACTTGGTGATTCTCAAAGCAGATCTGCTTCCCATTAAACTAACCTGGGAGGGGGATCTCAAAATCGGGTAAAGCAGAGCATTTTTCTGCCTGTTCGAAAAAACTGACTTAAGAAACCAACAAGCCACAGGACCTCAAGCAGACCAGAGACTCCAACAAGAGGCTGGTTACAGACAGAAGGGAGATACAGGATTTTTCCCACCCCTCCCAAAAAAATCAAAAAAAAAAATCAAAGAACTTTTTTTTTTTTCTTCTTCTTCTTCTTTTTTTTTTTTTTGGTACCTTATATATATAATTTTTTTTTCTTTTCTAAAACATTTATTAATTTTAATTTTTGCCTTTTTTGAAAAAAAAACTGTTTTCCAGTACCTTTTTTTTTTCCTCTTATAATTTTTATTTTAGGAATAGGTGAATGTGCGTTTTCCTTTCTTTTCTTGTCTTCTTTCTCTTTTTCTTTCTTTTTTAATTATCTTTTTGTTTTTTGTTTAGCTCTACTGAACTTCTGGTCTTTTTTTGTCCCTTTCTTATCCTTTTCACCTTTTCCTCTCTTTTGTTCTTCTTTATGTGACTTAACTCTTGTCCTGCACATCCTCAGATAAACCGGTAGTTAAATAGTAGACCCTATCCCCCATTGTGTACACACTTAATCCACAAATTTATTACTCAATAAAAAAACTCTGAGACTTAAATTCCTTAATAGCAGTATTACCTCTTCATACCTATATAATATTTTAAGCATTTTTTAAGTTTTTCGCATCTCCTCTATGTCCCTCCCCATCTCTCAATATATTCACATTCCTCTCTAAATAGATTGCCTTTTAATGTCCATAATAACATTAATTTTTACGTTTCTATTCTTTTCTGGTCTCTTTCCATTTCCCTTTCCCTTTCTACTTTTTCTCTCTCTACTTGCATCCTACCCAACCTATTTTCTGCATTGAGATTAGGACATAGTTAACTCTCCCTGTGCCTCCCCACACCAATCTATTCCTATATTTTACCCACATGTCTTCATAACCCTAATAATTTCTGGTTTTCCAAATTCTTCTCTGCGGTTCAAAGCCCATTAACATAGAGTTATTTGATGCTGAATAGATGTATCTCTTGAACTAGATTGTATCTGTAGACTATTGACTGTACAAATGCAAACTTTGGTTGATGGTAGCCTTAAGTGTGTTCTAGCACAAAACTGGTGCTATTTTCATCTCAAATGGGCAGAGTAAACCGGAAAAACACAAGAAAAATGGCAAATCCATGTATCTCAATTCCCAATCTCGGAAACCAGGGGACAGAACAGATAATGAATAATCCAGAGGAGAGTTCCCAAATAGCTCTACAAACACTGCTGGCAAACATGATAAATGAAAAGTTTGACAACTTACAAAGGACTCTGTATGAGCGTGATAGGGAGAGAGAGGAGGCATCCCAAAAGTTTATACAGGAATATCATAAGCGTGAGGAAGCTACTCAAAAACTGATACAGGATTTGCGTGAGCAACATGAGAATACTCAAAGAGAAAGGGAGGAATGGCATGAGCAGGCTGAGAACACTCAAAGAGAACTGCAGGAATCCCACGAACGGGAGGAAGCTGATCAAAGAGTAATACAGGAATTGAGACAGCAGATAGAGAATACAAAAAGATCACCAAAGGCATTCATGGAATCCATTAACAAAGAGCTGAAGGAAGTCAGAGAGACCACAAAGGGAATGCTGAATGGAGCCCAACAGAAGGAATGGGATTCCAAAGAAACCATAACCAATCAACTAAGTGATTTGAGAACAAACACTGAACACCAAATTAAGGAAATAAAGAAATTCATAGAAGACCTAAAACAGAGCTTCAACAAAGAACTTGAAGCCATCAAAGCCGACCAAATGGAAGGAAAAGAGATAAAAAACAAAGTAGAGAGTCTTGACAGCAGGTTAGACCATGCAGAAGATCGAATCTCAGGGATTGAACACAGCCTAGATATTATAGAGAAAGAACATACAACCATCCAAGACAAGTCCAAGAAATATGATAGATCTATCCAACACCTGGAAGACACCATCAGAAGGCCTAATCTAAGGATAATGGGTGTAGAGGAGCACCTAGAAACAGAAGTTAATGGTCTAGGATATTTGTTTAAAAGGATCCTAGCAGAGAACTTCGCAAACATACAAAAAGATAGGCCTATTCAGATACAAGAAGCTTTTAGAGCACCAAATAGACCATACCAGAATAGGACATCCCACCCTCACATTATAATCCACACAGAATCAACTCAGACCAAGGAAAAGATCCTTAAAGCTGACAAGGAGAAAAGGTTAATCACCTATTAAAGGGAAACCAATTAGAATCACCTCAGATTTCTCAGCAGAGACAATCAAAGCAAGAAGAGCCTGGAATGATGTATGCCATGCCCTAAAAACAAACAACTATCAATTAAGAATACTGTACCCAGCCAAACTCTCCTTCAAAATTGAAGGTCAAATAAAAACCTTCCATAGCAAAGAAAAATTGAAACAATACATCTCCACCAAACCAGCCCTACAAAAGATTCTTAAAGATGTCCTACACATAGAAAACCAACAAGACCGCAATAAAGGCCAAGAAACTGCACCCAAACTGAGAATCCAAGAACCATAGGAAGAACACAGTTTTCACAGACCCCAAGCAGGTGGATAACATGGCATGAACTCCCAAATACCTCTCAGTCCTATCTCTTAACTTTAACGGACTGAACTCTCCAATTAAGCGACATAGACTGTCTAGTTGGATTAAAAAACAAGACCCTTCTACCTGCTGCCTGCAGGAGTCACATCGTGCCCGTAAAAACAAACACATTTTCAATGTGAAAGGCTGGAACAAAATCTACCAAGCAAACGGCCCCCATAAGCAGGCGGGAGTTGCAATCCTAATATCAGATAAAATAGACTTCAAATTAAAATTCGTGAGAAGAGATAAACAAGGTCGCTACATACTAATTAAAGGATCTCTCCTTCAGGAGGATATTACAATTCTAAATATCTATTCGCCAAACAATGGAGCACCCAAATTTATCAAAGAAACACTACTTTCCCTCAAATCCCATATCAAACCAAAGACATCAATTGTTGGGGATTTTAACACACCACTCTCCCCACTAGATAGATCAACTCGGCAAAAACTCAAGAGAAACCACAGATCTAAACAGCTGCATAGATCAACTAGACTTAACAGACATCTACCGAACATTTCACCCAGCAGCATCAGAATACACGTTTTTCTCAGCAGCACATGAAATGTTTTCTAAAGTAGACCACATTCTAGGCCACAAAGCAAACTTGTCTACATTCAGAAACATTGAAGTTACACCTTGCATCCTCTCTGACCACAAGGGAATAAAATTATAACTCAACACCAAAAGCCACCAAAGAAAGTCCGGTATCACATGGAGGCTGAACAACACACTGCTGAATCATGAGTGGGTCATGGAGGAGATTAGAAAGGAAATTCAAATGTTCATGCTATACAACAAAAATGAACACACAAATTACCAGCTCCTCTGGGACACAGCAAAGGCAATACTCAGAGGCAAGTTTATAGCTCTGAGTTCCTACATCAACAAATTGGAGAGATCTGAAACTAACAATTAAATGACACATCTAAACCTCCTTGAAAAAGAGCAACGAGATAAACCCTAAACCAGTAGACGGAAAGAAATAAGTAAAATTATATCAGAATTAAATGAATTAGAATCCAAAAAAACTATAGAAATAATCCACAAACAAAGAGTTGGTTCTTCAAAAACTTAACAAAATTGACAGACCCTTAGCAAATCTTATCAGAAAAAGAAGAGAACACACCCAAATTAATAAACTCAGAGATGAGAATGGAAACATCACCATGGAAACAACCAAGATTCAGAACATTATAAGGGAGTACTTCTCAAAACGTTATGCAAATAAGTTTGAGAACTTGACAGAAATGGACCTTTTCCTAGCAAATATTGACATGCCAAAACTAAACCAAGATGAGTTAAACTATCTTAACAGGCCCATATCAAGCATTGAAATAGAAAGAGCAATAAGAGACTTCCCAGCTAAGAAAAGTCCAGGACCAGATGGTTTTACAGCAGAATTCTACAAGGCCTTCAAAGCAGAGCTCACACCAATACTCCTCCAACTCTTCAATGAAATTGAAAGAGAAAACTCACTACTGAACACATTCTAGGAATCCATCATAACCCTCATCCCAAAACCAGGCAGGGACTCATCAAAGAAAGAGAACTATAGACCCATTTCTTTGATGAACATTGATGCAAAACTTCTCAACAAAATTTTGGCCAGCCGACTTCAAAATTCAACCAAAAAATCATACACCAGGATCAAACAGGATTCATTGCAGGGATGCAAAGCTGGTTCAATATACGCAAATCAATTAATATTATTCATCACATCAACAGGAGCAAGAATAAGAACCACATGGTGATCTCAATAGATGCAGAAAAAGCATTCGACAAGATCCAACACCCCTTTATGATGAAGGTTTTGGAAAAATTAGGAATCCATGGAACATTCCTCAATACAATAAAGGCAGTATATGACAAACCTACAGCCAGCATTATACTTAATGGTGAAAAACTAAAGCCATTTCCTCTTAACTCAGGAAAAAGACAAGGATGCCCACTCTCTCCACTTCTCTTCAAGCTAGTATTAGAATGCCTAGCTACAGCAATAAGACAAGATGCAGACATAAAGGGGATACAAAAAGGAAAGAAGAAATAAAACTCTCCCTCTTTGCAGATGACATGATCTTGTATTTAAAAATCCCATAGACTCCACTCCCAAATTACTCAAGCTGATTCAAAACTTTGGCAAAGTAGCAGGTTATAAAATTAACCCCCAAAAATCAATGGCTTTTCTGTATGCCAACAATGAGAAAAGTGTGGCTGCAATTAGGAGAGCAACTCCATTTGTAATAGCCCCACAAAAAATAAAATACCTAATAATTAACGTAACCAAAGAAGTGAAGGACCTCTATGATGAAAACTTTAAAATCTTGGAAAAGGAAATCAACACAGAACTTAAAAAATGGCAAAACCTCCCATGCTTCTGGATTGGAAAGATTAACATCGTGAAAATAGCAATAATTCCCAAGGCTATCTACAAATTCATCGCCATACCTATCAAAATTCCAACCTCATTCTTCAAGGAAATAGAAGAGGCAATCCAAAAATTCATATGGAACAATAAAAGACCCCGAATAGCAAAAACGCTCCTCAACGGAAAGAACACTGCTGGAGGCATATCAATACCAAATTTCAAACTCTACTATAAAGCCATGGTAATCCAGCAGCTTGGTATTTGCATAAGAACAGACTTCAGGACCAATGGAATAGAATTTTAAACCCAGAAATGAACCCAGACCTGTAGCCATCTCATCTTCGATAAGGGAGCTAAAACAATAGAACGGAAGAAAGACAGCTTCTTCAGTAAATGTTGCTGGCAAAATTGGTTAACTACATATAGAAAACTAAAGCTAGATCCTTATATTTCACCCTACACCAGAATCAACTCCAAAAGGATCAAAGACCTTGAAGTCAAAGCAGACACTTTGAAAACATTACAGGATGGAATAGGAGAAAGCCTAGGTCTCCTTGGTTCAGGCCAAAATTTTCTGAATAGAGACCCGCAAACACAACAAATCAAAGAAAGGTTGGACAAATGGGATTGCATAAAGTTGAGGAGCTTCTACAGGGCAAAGGACATAGCTAGCAAGATCAATAGAAAGCCCACGGATTGGGAGAAGATCTTTACTTGCCATACAACGGACAAGGGTATCATATCTAAAATATACTTGGAACTCAAAAACTTAAACCCCCCAACAACAAATCCTTAAAGAAACAACTGCCCAATAAATAAGTGGGCGAAAGACTTAAAGAGAAACTTCTCTGAAGAAGAAAGAAGGATGGCCAATAGACACATGAAGAAATGTTCAATATCCCTAGCCATGAAAGAAATGCAAATCAAAACAACATTGAGATATCACCTCACTCCAGTTAGAACGGCAAAAATCAAGAACTCTAACAACAACAGATGCTGGAGGGGATGTGGACAGAAAGGAACCTTACTTCATTGTTGGTGCGAATGAAAACTTGTTCAACCAGTTTGGAAAGCAGTATGGAGGTTCCTCAAAAGACTTCACATAGAGCTCCCCTATGACCCAGCAATCCCACTTTTGGGCATTCACCCAAATGTTTACAAACAAGACCACACTAAAGCTACAGCACAACTATGTTTATTGCAGCATTATTTACCATAGCTAAGATCTGGAACCAACCCAAATGCCCCTCAGTAGATGAATGGATCAAGAAAATATGGTATATATACACAGTGGAATTCTATGCCTCCAAAAGAAAGAATGACATTTGCACATTTGTTAGGAAATGGAAAAACTTGGAAAAAATTATATTAAGTGAAGTAAGCCAGGCCCAAAGAAACATAGGTCCCATGGTTTCCCTTATTTGCAATATCTAGTATATGTATGAGTCAAGCGGAAAAGGTCAGATAATGTGATGTCAGGAAAATGAACCCTTAGATATGTATTTTCATGTTTTTTTCTTTCATGCATGTGTTTCTAACGCATTTATAAGATTATCTCTTTGTTGCTTTGTATGTCTCTCCCCCACAGTATAACCTCTGCTTTCACATATTTGATGTCAGTATAACTTGTGGAGGAGATGGAGAAAAACCAGTTGTTTAAGGATACAGGTGGACCTGTTGCAACCATGAGAAGTACAAGTTGTCATGTCCAAAACGAGCTTTACAATGTTGGTGCGGGTGGGGGGGGGAGGGAAAGGGGGAGAAGGATTGGGATTGGGGGGAGGAGGGATGTTGGGAAGGGAGGTGAAGGGTAAACAAAGGAGGAGGCTGCAATGCTTGGTAAGAAATGTGCGCATTATCCTGCCCATGTAATTGTAACCCCTCTGTACAGTATGTTCACAAATAAAATAAAATTAAATTTAAAATAAAAAAAGAGTTATAATTAGAACTCAGTTAATAGGTAATTCCAACACTTCATGTATAAAATGATAATGTGAATAATGTAGATAGAGTTGCCAACAAATGGATGATATTAATTTATAAATTTAGCAAAAGGGCAATTTTTTTTTTGGTCCGGTAGTGGGGCCTGAACTCTGGGCCTGGGCGCTATCCCTCAGCTCTTCAGCTCAAGGCTAGTGCTCTACCACTTGAGCCACAGCGCCACTTCTGGAATTTTTCTTTTTGCTTATGTGGTGCTAAGGAATCGAACCCAGGGCCTCAGGCTTACAAGGCATGGGCTCTACCACTGAGCCTCCTTCCCAGCCCAAAAAAGGGCAATTTTTTGAGGCTTTGGTATAACATGGTATGAAGAAAATAATTGTGTGACATCTTCTTTCTTCTAACTGTATGTAACACAAGAAGCAATTTCCTTAATTACTTCCTCTGTATACAGCGAGAAAAATGCTAGGTTTGGGATTTGGGTTTATTTTTGTTTTGGTTTTATTGGTTTGTCCTAAAGCTTGAACGCTGGGACTGGACACTCTCTGAGCCTGTTTATGCTCAAGGCTCGTGCCCTACTATTTCAACCTCTGCTCACTTGTGTCTGTCTTTTGCTGTGAAGTTTATTGGAGATAAAAATCTAGGGAACCTTCCTGCCCGGGTGGGCTTTTGTCAACATCTACTGCGTTGGGGTCCCTGGGTAAGGGTAACGATATCACCAAGACATAAGGGAAGCAGAGTGCAAACAGAAATTGCTACTGAATGCTGTGCTTTATTGTCAGTGGTATTTAAAGACAAGCAAGCACGATCTTTGCCAAGATTTGGTCAGAAGATATTCACACAAAAATTTTAACAGATACATTTTTACTTGACCTATGAGACAATGTCTTGGTATTTTATTACCTAAACTCTTTTAGAGCAAGCTCAAACCACTTCTTCAATATCAGGAAAATGCTTGACCAGCTGCTTATCTATGCTTAAGCAAGAAGAAGAGCTACTTCCTCAGCTCCCAGGAGTCTGTGACATGTGTTTTGAGACAGGGAGAGAAAACATTTTCCCTCTCCAGCCCGGCATGCCAAGAGCTTTCCTAATCCTCACAGTCCTCGGATAATCCTGAGGCCAGAGCCTGCATCATTCTGCCCCTTTAACATAGACCCTGAGTCTTCAAAACTTTATTCTTTTGTTTTAAAAGTAAAGCTTTCCACAGCGTTATCATAGACGCTTGCATTGGTTTCATAAAAATCAAATATTACAGTACAAGTGCAAACAAAATAATAACAATCATGATTCCCATACTACTAGTAGTATGTGAAATGCTTTGTTGTATTTCTTTCAGATCCAACCCTTCCAATTGTTTAATAAATGCATCAGCACTATTAGAAGCATCATCATTTGTAAATTGTTTACCAAAAATATCATGTACATTAAATTGTAACTGAGCAATCAATTGAGCAGCTGTAGAATTTCCAGATAAATACTACTGTATTACATTCTAATCATGTATAGATTTATTATATTTTACATTAGTAATGTAAAAGGTAGTAAAATTCCAATCACATTTTAATAATAACTGTTTTTCCACAACCAATAACTTTTTTCCTAACCATCCCACTGTCTGTTTAAGAATATTAATCTGTGTTTATATTAGAGCATCAATTTCTACCTGTGAGACCCACAATTCATGTGAATCCCGGTGCCATTCTTCCACAAAGTGCTTAGTTTGTAAGGAAGTGTATAGGGCAATTCCAGACACCGCAGCAACAGTGGTAATAGCAATTAAGTTTAAGATCACAGATAATGGCTCCAATCATACGCTTTGTACGTTTTAGTAGTTTGGGAAAAAAAATTCAATAACAACACTATCCAAACATTTTGGGACCATTCTCTTCCTAATATAACAGGTAGCCAAATATGAGTTCTTTGTTGTAATATCATAGTACTATTACTGTCATTAAAATTAAGAGGAATTAACGCATAAATACAGGCGACAATTAATACAAGAAATAGTAGGAGAAAATGTAAAATTTCCCACTAAAAATACATAAGGCAGAGGTACACAAGCAGTAACATCATAAGATTTGTACAAAGTAAAATTATAAGTGGATGCAGAGTTTGACGTCCCTGAAAACGATCCATTTGATAGCATCACGGGTTTCAGCACCGCTCTGACCTTCCAAAGGTGAGTCTGAAAAGCAGTGAGTACAGTCATGAAAGCCCATCAAGCATCTGCAATGCCTCCATCTCCCTAGTCCATCAGTCGATCTCCAGTAAGTGATCCATTAATGGCTTCCAGCATCCTAGTAACATTTGATAAATCACATCTGGTAATATTCCATTCTGAACATGTGTTAATAAACTGTCCAAAAGGTCTCCAATTAATAAAATTATTGAACACTTTTCCAAATGTTCCTCTACACTCTTGCCACACAAAAGGCTGATATTATAAATCAATATAAATAAAATCAGGACACATAGGTAAGGATAACTTGCCATCAAAGGTGACACTTTCCCAGCTACTATTAATGGACCAAGTAGTTAATCGCTTCAGCTGTGTTCTAGAATTGGAAGTGCGTTTCCCAGGTAAAACCCAATGTTGCCAATTCATAACTAAACATGGAGGAAGCCCCAGACAAACAGACAAGGGATGAGTATAGTAAGTAAAACTTAAAAAGCTACCATCACCCTTATTGTAAAATGTGAAATTATTCCAAGGAGGAGATAAAACAGCAGGAACATTATACATGGTTATATCCATGTCTCCCCAAACAACAGGTTCCAATAAAGGAGGGTTAGGAACAAAGGCCCAATAACTTACATTAGTATTAGCATGGATAGGGTTTACAGTAAGCAGGGCACACATGGCCAGAACAAGTTCTCAGCCATTACAGGTTTACCAGTGTGTTGTAACATCTTTTGCCCTTCTCCAGTCAACTTTTATACCTGCCCCCAGGTGGGCAGTGGGGATTTCTTCTTCCTCAACTGGTGGCCGATTCCTTGCAGGATATGGGGCTGTCCTCACTGGGCCGCGTCTTTATCCATCGTGCAGAAAGCCAGTATTGTTTGCCATCCTGTGTAGACACAAAACTCTATCCTCGCCCCTTATATAATAATGTTCCTAGTTGCCATTCTGCTTTCAATGTAATCTTAATCCATGTGGGAGCATTTAAATTGTGATATTTGTTCAAAATGGCGCTCAGCTCTAGGTAAAATATCTCCTTGTGGTAAGTTTAAAAAGTTAAGAACAAAAAGAGCTTGATGTAAAATTATTTTAGGATTTTGCATGAAACCACAAAATATCCATACCTTCATCCAACCTTTTCCTCCTTTTTAATTTTTTAATTTGTTGTTTTAGTGTGCAATGAACTCGTACAATAATGGATTGTCCTTGGGAGATATATTCTATTCCTGTAATAAGTACCACATCATAAAGTTCACAAAATCTTTTAAATTTGATACTTTTATAGGCTGATCTATTATCAGTCTTTATTTGGCAGGCACTCCCATAATGGCAAAAACTTCCAATAAGTGTTCTATTACATGGTTAACAGTTTCTCCCATAAAGGCAAAAGCCCAAATTTGGAATAAGTATCTATTGTAACATGTACAAAGGAAAAATGGCCAAAGGTTTGTACATGGATTATATCCATTTGCCAGAGCTCGTTAGGTTGTAATCCTCGGGATTTACTCCAGCAGGTACAACTCTCAAATGCATTGGTCTGCAGAGAGGGCACCTTTTTATAATTTGTTTACCTTGAGAATAAGGTATTTTCTAATGCATATGTAAATGGCCAGCATTTATATGTAAATGAGCATGATCTTGTTTAGCAGAAGCAAAACTAATTTATCAACCTGATTATTGCCATATACAAGGTACCCAGGTAACGAAGAGTGAGCCCTAATGTGAGTTACAAACACTTTGGTATTACATTGTTGCAGTAATTCTTGTAATTGTTTAAATAATTGGTTTAGCTGGGGTTTAGATGAATAAGTAACAGCAGTGACTATATTAGTCACAACCCCTACAGCATAGGCAGAATCAGTAACAATATTAACATCTCCAACAAAATCTTGTAACACCTTAATAATAGCAAAAAGTTCATTTTGTTGAACTGATGCTAAAGTAGTTGTTTGTACCCAATATTTATTTGTTGTCCAATAAGCACTTTTTGTTTTGGAGCCATCGGTAAAAACAGTAAGAGCAGTGGAAATAGGGGCCTTGGTAATTATATTATTAATGACAAATTGTTGTTTAAGCAAGCAATCCCACAATCTACCTTTGGGAAAATGATAGGAAAATTGCCCAGTAAAATTTACTAATGCTATTTATAGCATTTCAGACATGTTGAACAAATATTTTACTTGGTCTTTTGGCAAAGGAAGGATAATTTCAAATAAATCATACCCTGAGAGGGTAAATACCTATTGCCTGGCCTGTTGAATATTAATTGCCAACTGTTGTTCTGTACTTATTAAAGAGAAGTAAAAAACTTGTTTGGACAGGGAATGTAGTTCATTGACAGTGCACTTGAGTAGTATGTGTGAGACCCTGGAAATAATCCTCAAAAACAAATTTGAAAAGACACACTATAGAGGATGTATGCTGGACAAATTCCTGTAAGTGAATTTTATATCTATTTTAATGTCTGTTCTAAAATTTACAGAATTTCTATTTGAAGAAATGCAAGTTTGTGAAAATTAGGCTTGGAAAACCTATTATTGTACAATTTACTTCCAAAGCATTAAAATCTATACAATAAAAGGAGATTATATATTGCATGTGAATTTCATGGCAGCAAAAAAAGGAAACTTGTTAAAATACTTCACACAAATTGCAGAATACCTAAAAAGATGTTTTCAATATTGACTAAAAATTCTTTGTAAACTACAGCATTTAAAACAAAGATGTGATTTTGTGTATTTTGAGTGTTTTTGGTCCGTTTTTTTTTTTAGTTCATACAGAGATAACTCAATCAAAAAGTGTATGTAATAACTGTAATATCTAGGAGTTATGCATCACTTATAAGTAATTGATAAACTTTTGCAAAAGAAACTTTTAGCAAATGACAGAATACCCAAATCTATGCATCTGCATTCTATGAAAGTCATATGTTACTTCCTCAATTCAATTGCTTTTCTCTGCTTTGCTAGGAAAAAAATTATTCTCAAGGTAAGAGCCAATAGCAATGAAAAGAAACAAAACACAGACGAGTTCCGGGAAGATGGCGGAGGAGAAGCTGGAATCTGAACAAGCTCTTGCATAGAAAACAGTTTCAGAGTTCCAGTGAACAGTCCCAAGCCAGAGAATCACACCAAGTGTGCCATCACAGGACAGAGAGTTAGTCAAGAGAGGGGAAGCCAAGCAGACACATCTGAGCAGCTGCCGCTGCGGCGGCAGGGTCGCAACGGCGACCACCGCCGCGGAGGCATACCTGAGACGCAGTCCGGGACGAAGGAGCCAGACGCAGCGGACGAGCGGATTCTACTCAACACCAGCAAGAACCGACAAGGAGCGGACAACTTCATCCTGCACTTTGCAGACCAGAGACGACCCGGGATCCAAGACTCCGCGTGAGTAGAAGCCCCACTTCCTCACTCCTTCTCTGGGAGCAGAGGAGGGAAGGCCACCCCTCCCCCCCCAGCACCGGTGATCTCCATCTTGGATACCGACAAACCTCGGAGGAGCGGCTAGCTCCAGCTCAGGCCTTGGAATAAAATGAGTCATTTAGCAGGTCACAAGAACTTAACGGCGAAGTGACCTCACAGACTCAATTCCATCCAGGGAAAAGTCACCCAGCTCAGGCGCCAGCCAATGGAGTGGCTCTCCTCACCGGGAAACCAGAGCCAGAGGCTGCCCCGCCCTCTAGCAGCCACCACAATCAATTGAAAAACAGAAACCCTGACAATGGCTCCAGGCTGGGTGCTGTGAGTTGTTTTTTTCACAAAATAGCCCCAGGGAAAAGCTACTGTTCGTTGAAAGGCCTCAACTCTACCCAGAACCTAGGGTCATCACTGCATCCCCCTCTTTTGTGATTCTCAAAGCAGATCACCCTCCCAGTAAACTAACCTGGGAGGGGGATCTCAAAATCTTGGGTAAAGCAGAGCATTTTTCTGCCTGTTCCAACAAACTGACTTAAGAAACCAATCAAGCCACAGGACCTCAAGCTGACCAGAGACTCCAACCAGACTCTGATTACAGACAAAAGGGAGATACAGGACTCTTCCCACCCCTCCCAAAAAAAAAAAAAAAATCAAAGAACTTATTTTTTTCTTCTTCTTCTTTTCTTTTTTTTCTTTTTCTTGTTTTGTTTTTTTTTTCATTTTTTGTTACCTTATATATATATAAAATTTTTTTTGCTTTTCTAAAACTTTTATTAATCTTTAATTTTTGCCTCTTCTGAAAAAATAATTGTTTTCCATTAACTTTTTTTTTTTTTCTCCTCTTATAATTTTTATTTTAGGAATACGTGAATGTGTGTTTTCTTTTCTTTTCTTGTCTTCTTTCTCTTTTTCTTTCATTCTTAATTATCTTTTTGATTTTTTTTCTAGCTCTAATGAACTTCTGATCTTTTCTTCTCACTTTCCTATCCTTTCCATCTTTTCCTCTTTGTTCATCTTTATGTGACTTAACTCTTGTCCTGCACATCCTCAGATAAACCCGTAGTTAACCAGTAGACCCTATCCCCCATTGTGTACACACTTAATCCACAAACTTATTACTCAATTCAAAACCTCTGAGACTTAAATTCATTAATAGCAGTACTACCTCTTTATACCTATATAATATTTTAAGCATTTTTTTAAAGTTTTTCTCATCTCCTCTATGTCCCTCCCTTTCTCTCAACATATTCATATTCCTCTATAAATAGATGGTCTTTTAATCTCTAAAATAACATTAATTTTTATGTTTCTATTTTATTTTCTGGTCTCTTTTCATTCCCCTTTCCCTTTCTTCTTTTTCTCTCTCTCTCTACTTACATCCTACCCAACCTATTTCCTGCATTGTGATTAGGACATAGTTAACTCTCCCTGTGCCTCCCCACACCAATCTATTCCTATTTTTTACCCACATCTCTCCCTAACCCTAATAATTTCTGGTTTTCCAAATTCTTCTCTGCGGTTCGAAGTCCTTTAACATATAGTTGTTTGATGTCGAATAGATGTATCTGTTGAACTAGATTGTATCTGTAGACTATTGACTGTACAAATGCAAACTTTGGTTGATGGTTGCCTTAAGATAGTGTTCTAGCACAAAACTGGTGCTATCTTCATCTCAAATGGGCAGAGTAAGCCGGAAAAACACAAGAAAAATGGAAAATTCGGGTATCGCAATTCCCAATCTTGATAATCAGGGGTTAGAACAGATAATGAATAATCCAGAGGAGAGTTCCCAAACAGCTCTACAAACACTGCTGGCAAACATGATAAATGAAAAGTTTGACAACGTACAAAGGACTCTGTATGAGCGTGATAGGGAGAGAGAGGAGGCATCCCAGAAGTTTATACAGGAATATCATAAGCGTGAGGAAGCTACTCAAAAACTGATACAGGATTTGCGTGAACAACTTGAGAATACTCAAAGAGAAAGAGAGGAATGGCGTGAGCAGGCTGAGAACACTCAAGGAGATCTGCAGGAATCCCACGAACGGGAGGAAGCTAATCAAAGAGTAATACAGGAATTGAGAGACCAGGTAGAGAACACACAAAGATCACTAAAGGCATTCATGGAATCCATTAACAAAGAGCTGAAGGAAGTCAGGGAGACCACAAAGGGAATGCTGAATGGAACCCAACAGAAGGAATGGGAGCCCAAAGAAACCATAACCAATCAACTAAGTGATTTGAGGACAAAC
>NW_024872224.1:0-28687 GCF_019054845.1 Dipodomys spectabilis
TTATAGTCTTTCCTGTTTGTAATTTTGATCCTCAGATCTCAGCTTCTTAAGTAGCTAAGATTACAGGGGTGAGCCACCAGCACCTGACCTTTACCTCTTACTTCTAACCTTGCCCTCCTCTGAGTCCCAGAAGAATATGTCTCACCAGGGTCCCTTTTTTTCCAATCTTGGGGCTTAAACTCAAGGTCTGAGCATGTTCCTGAGCTTCTTTTGCTCAAGGCTAGCACTCTATCACTTAAGTCGCAGTGCCACTTTTGGCTTTTTCTTTTACTGTGGTACTGAGGAATCGAACCCAGGACTTCGTGGAATCTAGGTAAGCACTCTACCACTAAGCCACATTCACAGCCCAAGGCTCACTTCTAAGAGGAGCTATGAGGGTGGGATTTATTGGCTAACCCCTTTCAGCGCAGAAATCACTGGCTATTTCCTATCTTTCCCAGGATTTGGGACCAGCCTGAGACTTGGCAATCAGAAATGATGAATGAGTGATAGGCACCAGACCCCACATCCTACAGAGGGATCTAGAATATGGAGCCAGAAACTTGGACAACTCCTACAGCCTAGGAAGAGTGGTCTTCCTGGAGGCAGTGTCTGGCTTCTAGGTGTCCTGATGGGATACCTCACCCACAACATAATGCACCTGTTGCACACACCAGCACAGGCAAAGCCTTTGGGGCTTCACTACTTAAATGGCAGAGAAGGATGCTTTGTTCAAGCTGCCGGCTCAGACTTATTATTTTCTCAGCGCTTGTCCCAGCTTGCCCAGGTTTGGGGGCTGGGCATGGGTAACCTGCTAATGCCCATCATCCATACACCATCCATCAATACAAAGAGACATAGAATTACTGCCTTCTTTCTTTTTTTTTTTTTTTTTGACAGGTCCGGGATTGAACTATGAGCCTAGGCCATGTCCCTGAGCTCCTTTTGCTCAAGGGTAGTGCTCTGCCCTTGAGACACAGCCCCAACCATGTGTGTATTTTTTTCCTGTGGTCTCTTAGAAATAAGAGTGACAGGAACTTTCTGCCCCAGCTGAATTCAAACTGGCATTCTCTACATCTCAGCCTCCTGAGGAGCTAGGATTATAGCTGCTGATTAGAAGCCACTGACACCTGGCTTTCTTTTCTTTTGTTCTTTTTTTAATCATGACAATATGAAGTCTTCACAGTGCCATTCCAATGGTTTGCATTCGAAGGGAACTACCCAGGCCTGGAGTTCGAATGCTAGGACTGCCCCCCACAAATGGAGGGAGAATCTGACAAACTCATTCTTATTCATGTGAATGCTAATCAAATGTTATAAAAGTAATAATTTGTAGTTAATTCTTGATTCTATTTTAGAATGACACACACAAATTACTGGATTTATATCTTTCATTCTAGCACCTAATGGAAGGATATTGACTAATTTTTAATTACAGATTTTGTAAGTATTCAAACATAATACTTCATTGAATGGAGGCATAATGTAATCCCTAATAATTGGTTATATATATATATATATATATAATATCTTCACATTCCCTCTTTGTATATATATGCACATATACACACACACTCACATATATATATATATATATTCACATCTATCTATCTATCTATTTATCTATCTATCTTTCTGTCTATCTATATATTGGGCACTATTGTGGTTTGATCACAGGTCCTCAGAACATCCTGGCAGCTCAATTTGCCACAGGCTGGTCTGCTAAGACTGAGACCCCATTTATGGATTGGGCATTGTGAGTTGAAATCCCAGTATGGCCAAAAACTTATTCGTCGAGTAAGAAGCTAATTTTGACACATTTTTTTCTTCTCTGTGACAGTCCTTGATCTCAGTGTGATATATAATCCATATGTAAATATATCCTAGGTGATATGAGGTAATAAAACATTATATGTGTAATAATACTAAATTAATAAGTGTAATAAACGTCATATTCTGTAAACCCATGCAATATAAATAGATCTCATATATAAATATTAGTTTTTCCAGTGCTGGGGCTTCAATTCAGGCTCTGGGAATTGGTCTGAATTTCTTGTTTTCAATGACGGTGATCTTCCCCTTCACCCACAGTGTCACAGATTTACCCAGACCCTGAGTTCAAATCGAAGGCTTGCCAGAAAAATGGTGTAAATTCCAAGCCAGGGCATTATTATTATTATTATGTTGGTCAAAGCATGAGGCTTGAACTCAGGTCTTGGCTTCTCTGCCACAACCAACCCTGAGATCCTAGGACCAGAGTTTAAATCTTGGGGCTGGCAAAAAAAAATCAAATGAGAAGGATAAAACTGAGATGAGAAGGGCAAACAAAGAGGAGGCAACAGTGCTTGATAAGAAATGTACTAGTTATCTTGCCCATGTAATTGTAACTCCTCTGTATGGTATTCTCACAATAAAAAAAAAAAAAAAAAACTGAGAAGTTCAAGAAGTAGTTTTACTTTTTTTTCCCTTTGCGTTGTGGCCATCCTGCGTCTAAATGACAAGGCCCAGAAAGTGTACATGACCTTGCATTGCTGATGTTTGGTGGGCTATTAGGGAAGCCATAGCCACAAGAAGCAACTTAGGACTGGAGGTCGAATCCTGGTACTGCCACTAATGAATGGCGGGAGATTCTATGGTGCATTCCGATATACATCCGTACAAATGAAATGTTATAAAAGTAACAAATAAATTACTAGTGTATGATTATATTATAAAACTATATACAACAATTATACTACATTAATTTTCAATTAATGCTGTCTCGCTTAAGTAGTCGAGTACTAGCTTTGAGCATAAAAGCATAGGGACTGTGTCTAGACCTTTACTCAAGACCCTAGTAGTGGCACCAAAAAAAAAGATAGCATGTTCTGACTGCAGTGATTTAAGGATAAGCTGCAAATACCTCATCACAGAGCAAGCTTGGAGTCTGGTGTTGACAGGTGACCTCTAACCTGACGTAGCCAGAGGTAAACCACTGCAACTCATCTTCACTGAAACAGATGCTGCTGGCTCACTCACCCCTGTCATCCAAGATACTCAAGGGCTGAGATCTGACACTAGTGGGTTTAGAACTCAGCCCTGGCATTAAGTCTGTGAAACTCTGACCTGTGGCTCAAAGTGGCAGAGCTCTAGGCTTGAGCTAAACATCTTAGGATAGTACCCCCAATCTTTGATTGCAATCCACGTGGATGACTCCCTCCAAAAAAACCACCCTTCTAAATCATTACATGTGAACTTCTTGAGGTTTGTTATGTGTTTCTCAAAGAATGGTGATACTGATGAAAGCACCCTAATTCTAATGACAGCATTTGGGATACAGCTATGTGATGAGTTCTTCATGAGTTGTTATGTGCCTAGTCCTAAACGGGGTTCATTCTTTCATCTGGTCCTTGTAAGAGCTTCACAAGTAAGATGATTGTGCAGATGGGAAAGTTGAGGCTCAGATATGCCCACATGTCAGGGCCAAAATGATGTATGTACTGAAATCTAGTGAGTTGCCTCCTGCAGACAATTATTTTGGTTTAGTTTTTCCCATCATGTACCTTGAACTCAGAGCTTAGGCACTGACTTTCATTTTGGGCTCATGGCTAGCACTCTACCACGTGGATCCAACGACCCCTTGCAGTAAAGTGTCAGAGCTTAGGTGTCCTTAGCTGAGGTCTGTCATCCAGCCTACTCAGGAAGCTGAAATCTGATGATCTGGGTTCCAAACTATCCCATGAGGCTATTATGTCCTATTCACCATTTAAAAACTTGAAGTGGAAGCCGGGTACCGGTTACTCACGCCTGTCATCCTAGATACTCAGGAGGCTGAGAGCTGAGGATCACAGTCCAAAGACAGCCCAAGCGGGAAATTCCTTGAGATGGTTATCTCCAATAAACCACCAGAAATCTGAAGGGGCTCTTTAGCACAAGTGATAGAGCTCTAGATTGAGCTGAAGAACTCAGAGACAGCACCCAGGCCCAGACTTCAACTACTCCAACTTATAAGAAAAAAGAAACCTGAAGTGGAGTGCTGGGAATATATCTTAGGGGTAGAGTGCTTTGCATGGATGAAACCCTGGGCTTGAATCCTCAGTACCAGATCACTAGAAAAAAAAGGTAAAGGCCTCTGTGGCTCAAGTGGTAGAGTGCTGTCCTTGTACAGGAGAAACTCAGGTAGAGTGGTCAGGTCCTGAATCCTTCAGGACTGGTGTATGCACACACACACACACACACACACACACACACACACACACACAGACCAGCAGTGAAGCTGTGACACCAAATGGGAAAGCACTGAGCTTCTGCTCTGAACTCATGGTCAGCACCTTCGCCCTGTGTTCAACCCCAAAACCTAGCCACCGAGGGGCCAACTATGAGAGGTCACAGGTTTCAAATCCTGATGAGCTTCCACCAGCCCTAGATGACAGGAAGCATTGTGATTTTGCACAAGTGCTTAGATTTAGCAAGCTTCTGGAAACCTAGGGAGGCAACACTGCCAATAATGAATCATTTCATTAGATTCAAGACCCTCGTTGTCTGCCAGAAGGACGCTTTAATTAATTGTAGCAGTTTGTCTCAACACTGTAACATAGTGCAACAAAGACAGGATGAGTGCAGGGAACATGGCCTGCCACAGGAGTTGGCACAAATGAAGACTTCCTGTCAAAACAGAGCACTGGAGAGAGAGATAGCTTGGGGTAAAAAGAGGCCTTTTTCTCCTGGCCTTTAGATCCCACCCACACTAATCCTCACTAATTGCCCCGGATGAAATGTTTGTTACAGAGCTGTACAGGAGTAAGGCTTTTTGTTTGCCTGTTCCAACAATGAAGTAGACTTCCTCCAGTAGCCTGGGGTATGGAAAAACCCTCAGGTTACACTGGGAACAGTGAGGGGAGCTCTGGAACATGCACTGTCTTGAAAGCTGTGCTATGAAATCATTCTTTTCAAAGTAAATTTCCTAGCTGGGTTCCTTTCTTCATAGTGACTCTGGATGTTCACTGATAGAAATATTTGCATATGTACACAGATACGTGGAGTTACTGGCTCTTTTTTGTTTTTGCAGCAGTTCCTGAGTTTTGACATTGTCCCTGAGATCCTTTTGCTCAAGGAGGCATTTTATTGTGCCTTAAAACATGATACATCATTAAATGGAGGCATAATTCAATACCTATTAATTATAAGTAATATATTACATATAATTTAGTAATATATTGCATGTAGTATGTTACATGTAATATATTGCATGTAACATATTACATGCAATATATTACATGTAATATGTAGACATCTCGCATTCTATAAATATTTTTATATATTTAAATATACAATCGAATAAACCTATTAATCTCTCTCTCTCCCACAGCCCCCTCTCTCTCTCTGTCTCTCTGTCTCTCTCTCTCTCTCTCTCTCTCTCTCTAGTGTATAATTCCATATTTGCAGCAATTTACACACCTATCTATTTATATATTGGCGACTCCTTGGGCTAGAAGTCAGGTCCTGGGATCTGCCTGGCAGTAAATTTTTTTGAGGCTGCTGTGCTTACTGACCACTTGATGAATTGGGCATTCCTGGCCCTGAGTTCAAATCTCAGCAGTGCCAAAATCAATAGGTGGAGTAAGAAGCCAATGTTGAACTGTTTTCCTTTCTGTGAAAATCTTGTGTCCTAGGTACAATATGTAATATCTATGCAAATACATACATATATATGATATATATTATAAATGTATATAAATATTATTGCCAGTCCTGGGCCTGGAATTCATGCCTTGGGAAATGTTCCTGAATTTATTTCTTCAAGGCAGGTGAGCTCCATGTCACCCAGATCACAATAGAGTTACCCAGCCTCTGAGTTCAAATCCCAGGTATGGCAGATAAAATGGCCCAAATTCCAAGTCAAGGTCGTAACATTTGGGGGGGGCAGGCATGGGTCTTTTTTTTGGGGGGGGTCCGGTTGTGGGGCCTGAACTCTGGGCCTGGGCGCTGTCCCTCAGCTCTTCAGCTCAAGGCTAGCACTCTACCACTTGAGCCACAGTGCCACTTCCGGCTTTTTTCATTTTGCTTATGTGGTGCTAAGGAATCGAACCCAGGGCCTCAGGCATGCAAGGCAAGCTCTCTACCACTGAGCCATCTTCCCAGCCCAGGCATGGGTCTTGAAATTAGGTTGTCCTAACTCTGCCTCAGCCTTGATTACCCTAAGCTGAGGTGCAGCTTTTACACCAACAGATGACCCAGGGATCCTAGGACCTGAGTTAAACTCTCATCACTGGCAAAAAAAAACCATCAAACCAACAAAAATGGAGGATGAATGAACCAGGAAGTTTTACACAAGAGTATTACCTTTGTTTCCTTTGCACTGTAACCATCCTGGGTGACAGTGACTAGGCTTGAAAATTTTACGTGTCCTTGCATAGCCAAAGGCTGGGGGACTGTCAAAGCCTGAGCCCAATCCAAGCACAGAGGCCCTTAGTTCAATCCTGAGACTGCCACCTACACATGGGTGAAGATCCTAGGAAACTCGTTCCTATCTATAGGAACATTAATAGAATGTTGAGATGTACTAATTGAATCACTAATTAGCTAGTCATTCTAGTATAAGAGTGTACACAATAAATATAGATCATTGATTAATTTAATTAATACTTTATTAAGTCTTCTACCATGATTAGTTAATGGAGGCATAATTTTATACCAAATAATTGGTAGCAATAGAATATATGTATCTATATAAATATAATATAGACATCACACTTTGTATGGAGTTATACACTAGAATCTACATAAATGTCTCTTTGTATACATTTGTTGATAGATGCATATACATATGTAAATACACACACACACTTCAGTCTACACATATATCTGTTTATATATTGGCCACTCCTAGGATGTGAACTTGGGTCCTCAAATTTGCCCGACAACTTCACTTGCATCAGACTGGTGTGGTAACATTGACCCATTCATGAAGTGAGCCTTCTAGGCCCTGAGTTCAAATCACAGAATTGCCAAAAACTTAATCCTGGTGGAAGAAGCCATTTGTCCCACATGTTTTCCTTACCGATGAAAGTCCTGGGCCTCAAGTATGATGTACAATATATATGCAAATCTATGTCCTATGTGATAGGATGTAAAAAATACTATATGTCTAATCATACTCACTAAAATACATAACAAATAATTAAAAACAAAATAAAATGATTAACTACACTAACTGCAATATGCAGTAAACATTTGTTTTTGGGTCTGGTCATGGGGCCTGAACTCTGGGCGTGGGTGCTGTCCCTCAGCTCTTCAACTCAAGGCTAGCACTCTACCACTTGAGCCACAGGGCCACTTCTGGCTATTTTCTTTTTGCTTATGGGGTGCTGAGGAATCGAACCCAGGGCCTCAGGCATTCAAGGCAAGCGCTCTACCACTGAGCCACCTTCCCAGCCCCTGCAGTGAACAATTGTAAGTAAATATAAGTCATGTATTTAAAATGTATACGGATATTATTTTTTTGAGTGCTAGGGTTGAATTCAGGCCCTAGGAACAGGCCTGACTTTCTTGTCTTCCAACACAGTGAGCTTGCCGTTCCCACATAGTGCTGTAGATTTACCCAGATCCAGAGTTCAAATCCCAAGCCTGCCAGAAAAAATGGCGTGTAGTCCAAGCTGAGAAGCCTCATAAATTTTTAAATATTTGTAGTGTACATATGTATGTATGTATGTATGTGTGTGTGTATGTATGTATGTATATATGTATTTTTATTTTGCCACAGGGCTTGAACCCAGGTCGTGGTAACTCTGCCTCAGCTTCGATCACTCTAGCCTGGGGTGCAGCCACTGGATCCACAGCCAAACCTGGGTTCCTAGGCCCCAAAGGCTGACAGGAAAAAAGTAAATAAATCAATACAGAATAAAACCGTTCAACTTGCAGATGGCTGATGATTTTACATTTGCTTTCTTTGCAAGGTGACCATCCTGGATCTGAATGACTCAGCTGAACGATGTTCTTAACGTGGCTTGCTGAAAGCTGGCGGGCTACCAGGGAAGCCATAGGCCAATATGGCAACTAGGCCCTGAGTTCGAAGCCCAGTTCTGACCCCTAACAATGGCAGGATATTCTATGAGTCTCGTTCATATTCATAGGAATACCAATGGAAGGTTTTGAATGTCAAGGTTGAATTAGTTCTTCCTGAATGATACTACTATAAAATTAGAGTGATTTTAGGAGGCTGATGGATTTTAATTAATATTTTTGACACATTAAAAGAATACAATTAATTACATGGACACAATAATTTCAGGACGTGGTTGATTTAATTAATAATTTATTAAGGATGAAAACAATAATATTAATTACATGGAGTCATAATGATACCCATGAATTGGTAGGAATGTAACATATATAACTGAATAATGTATAAACATCTCTGGCACTATAAATATCTATATTTATTTTACTACCATCTACATGTCAATTGGTTCTTATTTTGTTAACACCTGGGGCTCGATCTCAGGTGCTGGGATCTGCTTGTCAGCTCCATATGCCCCAGGCTGGCATACTTACACTCACCCACTTATGAGTTGCACCTTATAGGCTGTAAGTTCAGATGCCAGCATTCACAAAAATTGAATCGTGGATTAAGAAGCCCATAGTGACACGTTTTCCTTTTCGGTGAAAGGCCTGGGTGTCAGGTGTGAAGTTTCATACACAGGCAACTCTATGCCCTATGTAATAAATGTAATAAATATTCCATGTGTAATAACAGTCAATAAAATAAATGGTAGATAAATGAATAATACAAAAAGTAAAATGAATACACTAAACGCGATATGGAGTCAACATATGGGCCTTGATCTCAGGGCCTGGGAACTGCCTGGCAGATGAATTGGCTAAAGGCTGCTGTGCTGACAGTCACCCATTCATGAATTGAACCTTGTAGGCCCTGAGTTTAGATCCCAGCACTGCCAAAAACGTAATCGTGGAGTGAGAAGCTGAGCATGACACATGTTTTCTTTTTCTTTGAAAGTGCTCGGTGTCAGGTAGGGTGTATAATTTGCATGCAAATCTATATGCTATGTAAGAGGATATCATAAATATAATAAATGTCATAGGTAGAAAAGTTATCACTACAATAAATGATAAACAAATTGAATTAGTAATGAATCATTGTAAGATAAAATTAGATATAATAACTAGGACTGCATTAAGGTTAATATTTTATTAAGCACTAACAGAATAAAAATTGCATGAAGACATAATTAAATACATGATAATTGGTAGTAACACATGATGCATACATAATTTAATTATATATAGACATCTGTCTCATTCTATAAAATATGTAATTATATGTACGGATGTATATACATATTTGATAAATAATAACAAGGTATTGAATAATTATTAATTAATGCTTTATTAATGGTTCAACTGGGACACATCATTAAATGGAGACATAATTTAATACCTAGTGATTGGTAGTAATATTATCTATAATTTAATAATATACAGACATCTCTCTTTTTGTGTATATAATATTTATATACAGCAATCTCTATCTATTTATATCTTGTTCACTCCTGGGGCTCAGTGGTTGAGTGCTCGCCTAGTAAGCACGAAGCCCTGGTTTTGATTCCTCAGTGCCACATAAACAGAAAACATGGAAGTTCTGCTGTCTTTCAATCAATTGAGCGCCAGCCTTGAGCACAAATGCCTAGGGACAGTGTCAAAGCCCTTACTCAAGCTCCAGGACTGCTGCCAAAAAAGTCAGAATGTCCTACCTGCAACTGTAGAAGGACAGGACTTCAAATACCTCATCACAAAGCAAGCTAGGAGTCTGATGCTGACAGCTGCCACCTAACCTGACTTAGCCAGATGTAAACCCCTGCAACCCAGCTGCAAGGAACCAGACGCTGCTTGCTTACCCCTATCATCCTGGCTGCTTGGGGGCTTTAAAATCCAGTCCTAGCAGGAAGTCTGAGAGACACTTTAAAATGTGGCTTGAAGTGGTACAGCTATAGTCTTGAGCAAATGTTATTAGAACAGTATCCCCATGCTTTGAGTTCAAGCACCCTGGGTAATGCCCCCCCCTCAAAAAAAAATCCCATTAAACCATTAGATGTGAACTTGTTTTGTTTGTGAAATATTCCTCAAAGAATGGTGATACTGATGAAAGCACCCTAATCCTAATGACAGCTTATGGAATAGAGCTATGTGCTGAGTCCTTCATAGGGTGCTATCATCTGAGACCTGCAAAGAGTAACATGTGGTGTGTCCTTCATAGGGTGCATTCTTTCACCTGGTACTCAAAGACCTCCACAACTCAGATGATTATGCAGACAAGAATATTGAGGCTCAGATATGTCCCCATGGCAGAGACAAAATTATGTATTACTGAAGACTAGTGAGTTGTCTCCTGTGGACAAGTGTTGTGTTTTGATTTTTCTCAGTCATAAACCTTGAACTCGGGGCCTAGGCACTGACACTTACCTCTTGGGCTCATGGCTAACACTCCACCACGTGGAGCCACTAACCCCCTTGCAGCAGAGTGCCACGGCCTAGCAGTTGATAGCTGAAGTCTGTCACCTTGCCTTATAAGAAGCTTAGATCTGTGGATCTGGGTTCCCATCTATCCCAGACACAAAAGGTCCCATGAGACTATTATCTCCATTTCACCACTAAGACACCTGAAGTGGAAGCTGGGTGCTTGTGACTCATGCCTGTCATCCTAGCTACTCAGGAGGATGAGATCTGAGGATCATGGTTCAAAGGTAACCTGGGCAGGAAAGACCTTGAGACACATAGCTCCAATGAACCACCAGAAAACCTGAAGTAGCTCTGTGGCTCAAGTGGTAGAGCACAAAACTTGAACTGAAGAGCTCAGAGACAGCACCTACAATAAAACAACAACAATAAAAAAACAGAAACAAACAAAGAAACCTGAATTAGTGGGCTGGGAAGGTAGCTTAGAGGTAGAGTACTTTGCATATATGAAACCCTGAGCTTGATTTCTAAGGACCACTTCACTAGAAAAAAACTGAAGTGGCTCTGTGGCTCAAGTGGGAGAGGGCTATCCTTGTATAAGAGAAACTAGGTACAGTGCTCAGGTCCTGAGTTCATGCTCCAGGACTGATATATGCACACATGTGCATGTGCATGCGTGCACGCGCACATACACACACACACACACACACACACACACACACACATACACAGACCAGAAGTGAATCTGTACGTGCATGTGTGTGTGCTAGAGAAAAACAGAAACAAGAAGATGCTTCTAGTGTGTTCTAGATACTTAAGGTTGGAGACACAAAGCACTCATAATTATTAGGTCATTTTATAGACCAAAGGAGCAATGCAGAGAGTATGAGGATCGCTCCAGCTTGCGGTCCTCTCATCCTGACACAGTAAATTCACTACAGCTCAATGCAGTGACAAATCTGGCATGTCCTGTGGACATTTGCTCCCAAATCCTGTGGCACTCATTTCTCACTTTTGGCTTTAAACCTGTGACTAGAGGAGAAGATGAGGAGAGAAAATCCTCAGAGAAAGCAGCTGTAAAGAACATTGGGGTAGTTTACTTATAAATTCAAACCATTGGAATGACACTGTTAAGAAGTCATATTGTCCCGATTAAAAAATGAAGAAGAAGAGAAAGGCAGGTGCCAGTGGTTGCTGACTGTAATCCCAGCTCATGAGGAGGCTGAGATGTAGATAATCTTAGTTTGAATCCAGCCAGCATAGGAAAGTCCCTGGCATTGTTATTTCTGAGAGATCACAGAGAAACCCAGAATTAAGGCTGGAACTCAAGGTTAATGCAATACCCTTGAGTAAAAGGAGCTCAGGGAGTATGCCTAGGCTCACAGTTCAACCCCAGGACCTGCACCAATGATGGACCTATGATGCCTCTCCCAGGATTCTAGAAGCTTGGGAAATCCAAGCATATGTCTGGTATCACAATGCTTCCTGTCATATGAGTCTGGTGAAGCTCATCAGGTTTTGAAATGTTTCACTTCTCTTAGTTGGGCCCTGGGTGGCTAGGTTTTGGGGTTGAACGCAAGGCCTAGGTGCTGACCATGAGCTCAGAGCAGAAGCGTGCGTGCACACACACACACACACACACACACACACACAGACACACACACACACACATACACACATACACACAGATCAGAAATGAAGCTGTGGCACAAAATGGTAAAGCTCTGGGCTTCTGCTCTGAGCTCTTGGTCTTAAGATGTAGACTAAGGATTTGTGTGGAGCACCTCCTTGGTGAATCCTTGAGGAAAGCCACTTGAAGCCTCCTCAGGAGATTGCTGTTCAAAGCCAGCCCAAGCAGGAAAGTCTTTGAGACTCTTATCTCCAAAAACCAACAGAAAACCAGAAGTGGAGCACTGGCCCAGAGGGTAACTCCAGCTTTGAGACAGAAAGCCCAGCGGGAAAAATAGGCCAGACCAGGCAAGAAAGTTTGGAAGGTGCTTATGTCCAATTAATGACCAGATGGCTTGAAGTGGAGCTGTGGGGGTGGTAGAGCCTCACTCTTGAGCAAAACAGCTGAGGAACTCATCGGGCTTTGAGTTTAAGCACTGAGATGGCCACAAAATAAATTAAAAAAGAGAATACCAAGTTATGTATCAGTGCCCTACCTACTTATGTGTGTATATTACCATCCTGAGTGCAAACAGACCATATTCAATGCTTCTGTGTTATTTACTGATTTATTTTTAGATATACTCGTTGCACATACTGCATCATTCTCTTCATTTCAAGCACATGGCTTTTCTCTTCCAGGGTTCCAGACCTGTGTCTTTATATGATGCACACTTAAGCTCTCAGCAGCCTTTATTTACATTTTATTATGAGGCCAAGGCAGGGACAGGCACAAATAATGCAGGGGAAGAAAAGGCTAGGGTTCATAGAATTAACCAATATTCAGAAAATTTAACTTGGGGATGTAAAATTGGAGCATACTTATGTAAAAACTACCATGAAGAAAAAGATGAGGGGGCTAGGAATGTGGATTAGTGAGTGAGTGCTTGCTTAGCATGCAAGAAGCCCTTGGTTCGATTCCTCAGTAGCACACAGAAAATAAGCCAGAATTGGTGCTTTGTCTCAAGTAGCAGAGAGCTAGAGACAGTGCCCAGACCTTGAATTCATCCCAAGAACTAGTAAGAGATCACTAGGTACTTAGGTAGGTAGGAAGGTAGGTAGGTAGGTAGGTGGATAGATAGATCTTGGACGTCAGGAGGAAAGAAGGGAATACTTCCCAGTGTGAGGCCTTCTGCAGGGTGCCAGGCCACCACATTGTCTTCACACAACCACAGAGCAGGAAGACTGTCTCTGTCCCACTTCTCAGGCAGACGAAGGTCCCAGAGCCAAGAGGGCAGAGCCAGGTTCTAACTCAGGTGCTTGGAGACAGAAGAGAAAGGGCCCTGCTTCTCCTTGGACTGGGAATTTGCATTAATGATGTGCAGAATGAAGGAAGGAGAATGGACTGGCAGAGGTAGAAGAACGGTCTTTCAAATATGACAGATGGAGAGTCAAAACCCCACTCCTTAAGACAGAGAGCAGGGTTTTTCTTCTCTGTTCATCCACTCTCCCCCACTAAACTGGCTCTCTATTGTTAACCTAAAGATAGCCTGAGGCTCCCTTCACTTGAGGGAGAAGGTTAATCAGTCATTGTTTGAAGAGACTGAGAAAAGCCTGACCCTGATGTAACTCTAACAAATGTTTCAAGGATCCCCCCATTGCTAGCTGTGCCTGGAATGCATGAAGTGCTTTTGCAGCTGACTTCCCTGTTGATTATGTACATTCTGCCTCCTAATCCTGCAGGCCTAGGTCTCTTCACCTAGCATGTCTTTTGAAACTGTTTATTGTCTTTCAAATACAGTGTTACACTGGAGTTCTTCCTGCTAACACGGCTAGGGCTTGGATCCTGAAAACTTCATTTGAACCCAGGAAGGATCAAAAATGTTTCTTTTCTGCTTCTATAGCTCAAGAATTCTAAGAACATTTAGAGTGCAAGTAACTTCTCATCACCAAGAGAAACACAGGAAGCTCTTGAACATCTGACATTTCAGAATTGGAAGTCAGAGTGTCCTAGACTTTCCTGCTCTGGCTGGCTTCACCCCGTGATCCTCAGATCTCAGCCTCCTGAGCTAGGTAACGGGTGTGAGCCACTGCTGTTCTGCTGAGTTCAGAAGTGTAATGACATCGACAATACAAGTCAACTGCTCATCACAAAGTGCTTGGGGAGCATATTAAGTCTTTCAACATTGGACCTTTCAGAACCCCGTAGGACACAGGTTATAATGCTAGAGTCTGAGAGGCTGGGCATATGGATCTGCTACACTTGAACCTTGAGCTCTACCTTCAATTCTGGTCTACATCAGCGTTCTACATCAATGTTCTCCTAATTAGCAAATAGGAAAAGTACTTTGATTAACCCTTACTTTTTTCCAGTTGTGTGAATTGAATCATGTCTAGACACTTTTCCTGAGCAAGGCAAACACTGCACCACTTGATCCACAGCGCCACGTGGGCTTTTGTTGGTTCATTGGAGATAACACTCTAACAGGTTTTCCTTGTCTAGGCTGACTTTGAACAGTGGTCTTCAGATCTCAGCCTCCAGAGGAGCTAGGGTTCCAACTGTGAGCCACTGGCATCTGGTCTATTGTTTTTGACAGTCTTGGGGCTTTTTTTTCTCAAGGCTAGCGCTCTACCACTTGAGCCACTCCACATCTTCTGGCTTTCTGATTATGTGGCACTGAGGATTCAAACCCTGGCATTCATGCAAGCTGAGTGAGCTCTTTACCACTAAGCCACATTTCTTGCCCCACCATTACAATTTTATCCCTCAACTTGCCTATCCTCAAGAAAATATTTCTGACTATAAATCATCTAAAGAGATCACTATAGTAAGGTGTCCAAAGGTAAAACACAGCTCACACTTGAGTGAGACTCTAAACGTGAAGACTGTGACAAATGTCTCCATTTAATTATGTATCATGTTTCAACACTTAATATAATATTATTGAAAAATGAGTTATAATGTCCTAAATTATTGTGTATAATTTTATAATGTATGTTCAAAATGTAATAAATATTATGTGTATAATAAAACAATAAATTAATGACTCAAATAAAAATAAAATACAAAATCAATAGTAATCATAATATGTAGTAAACATACATATGTAAGTATATATCATATATTACACATGTATAGAAATAGTTTTTCCATTGCAGGGCCTTCACTCGGGCCCTGGGAACTCTAGCCTGAATTTCTTTTCCTCAAGGACAGTGAGATTCGCCTTCACCCATGGTGCAAAAGAGTTACCTGGACAGTGAGATCAAATCCCAGCAATGGCAGAAATACTGGCCCCAGTTCCAAGACTGAGACTTAATTTTTTTTAATGGAAGCAGGTATGTTTATTCAGTTTCATACTGAACATTAAACAAAAATACAGTGGAGACTTTTGTACAGCTATTCAGATATCCTTCCTTTACCCCTAAAGTGCTTCTCTGAGAACTACATTGTTTCTTTTTTGTACATTTTTATTGTAAATAGGTTGTACAGAGGGGTTACAGTTACATGAGCAAGGTAATGAGTACATTTCCTATTGAGCACTGTTGCCTCCTCCTCTGTATTCTTCCTACCATATCTTCTCTCCCATCTCCACAACTACTCCCCCTGCCCTGGTCAGTGACTTATTTTTTTTTATTTTTGGCTTGGCACAGGGTTTGAATTTAAGTAGTGACAATGCTGCACCTTCCCACACATTGCTACAGATTTACCAAGACCCTGAGTTCAAATCCCAAGCTAAGAAAGAAAAGTGGCAGAAATTCCAAAAAAGAGAGCTTTATTTTTTAATTTAATTAATTAATTAATTAATTTTTATTTGTTTTTTTATTTGTTTTTTTTTTTTTTTTTGGCCAACCATGGGGCTTGAACTCACGTCATGGCAACTCTGCCTTAGCTTCGATCACCCTAGGCTGGGGTGCAGCATCTGGACCCATATTAGATCAGGGGATCCTAGGACCAGAGGGCTTGCAAGAAGAAAAAAAAAAGTTGGAAAGCACAAAAAGTGGTGAGCTGCAGAGGGCTGGAGGGTTTTGCGATTTTTTCTTTGCAAGGTGACTATCCTGGGTCTTAATTACCTGGTTGCAAACTGGAGCTGACCTGCCATTGCTGAAAGCTGGCGGGCTATCAGGGAAACCATAGTCCAACCTGTTAACATAGGTTTCTGGTTCAAACCCATCCTGACACCGTCCAATGGCAGGAGATCGCAAGGGACTTGTTCCTATGCATACGAATAACAATTGAAAGAGTAGTTCATGCAACAGTTGAGTCTAAAATTGGATGCTGCCCACCCATGTATGGAAATATAGATCCTTGGTTTAATTATGAATTTATGACTATATTGTCCCCCACCAGGGCTTGATCTCAGGTCCAGGGAATGGCCTAGCTCTTAGTGGCTATAGGCTGGTGTGCTCACCATGACCCTTTCACCAATTGGGTCTGCTAGGCCTTGAGTTCAAATCTTTGCAAAGCCAAAAGTTCATTCTGATGTGAGAATCCAATCGATCTACCTGTTTTCATCTCCTGTGAAAGTCCTGGGTCTCAGAGAGGATGGAGAATGCTATATAGGCAACTCTATAGCCATAGGAACAGGTTGTTATCCATGTCATCACAGTTATACCTGTCACCATACTCAGTAAAATACACAATACGAAGTACACCGAATGCAAGATGCTGTCCAAACATATATGTTAATATAGATCCTATGTTTAAATAATTAATTTATGGCTGTCGTGGGGCACCCTGAGGATCAATGTCAGATCCTGGGAATGGCCTAGCTCCTTAGTTGCTCACAGGCTGGTTTGTTCACCTTCACCTATTCACCAATTGGTCCTGCTAGGCCATGAGACAGATCCCAGCACTACCAATAAGTGGGTCATGAAGTAAGAAACTGAGTGTGAAAATTATTTTCCTTTTCTCTCAGAGTCCTGGGTGTTAGGCATGATGGAGAACATGTCTACAAATCTAGATGCTATGTGATAGTATATCATCAATGTAATAAATGGAGTGGGTGTCATCGTAGTAAATAAAATCAATGGTAAATAAATGAATAAAAAAATACAAGGAACAACCACACCAAACATGTATGGACTGAACATCTATAGGTAAGTATACATCCTATCTTTACAATGTATATAGATAGTATGCTTTCCAAAGCTGGGGTTTGAATTCGGGCCTAATGAACAGACCTGACTTTCTTATCTTCAAGTATGGTAAGATTCCCTTCATCCACAGTGCTGCAGATGTACCCAGACCCTGAGTTCAAACCCAAAACCAGGCAGAATAAACAGCGCGAATTGCAAGCCAGGGAGCTCATTTATTTTTTATTTTATTTTATTTTATGCTCAGCACGGCACTTGAACTCATGTCGTGGCAACTCTGCCTCAGCTTTGATCACTCAAGGCTGGGATGGAGCCACTGGACCCACAGCTCCTCCTGGGATCCTAAAGCCCCAGGCATTGCAGGGAAAAAATGCACAGAAAAATGTTGTGAGATAGCTTTTTATGTTTTCTTCCTTTGCACGGTGACCCTCCTGGGTCTGAATGACACTGTTGCAAAGGGTACTTCACCTTGCATTGCTGAAGGCTGGCAGAATACCGGGGAAGCCATAAGCCCACGTGGCAAGGTAGGCCCTGATTTCAAATCCCTGTCCTGACACAACCAATGCCAGGAGATACTAAGAGACTTGTTCCCATCCATAGAAATAACAATGGAATGTTATCAATGTCACAGTTGAATAAGTTGATTGTAAATGATGCTTCTATAAAATTAGCATAATTTTAGGAGGCTGATTGATTTTATTTAATATTATGAAGCATAGAAGAATACTATTACTTACAGGAACACAATAATTTCAAGACACTGATTGATTTCATTAATAGTTTAAGGATGAAAACAATAACAATAATTACATGGAAGCATAATAAATACCCAAGAATTGGTACAAATGTAGTCTATATAAGTGAATAATGGACAGACATCTCTGGCATGCTATAAAGATATATATTTATTAGTATACTTCCATCTGTGTGACAATCTGTTCTTATTTTGTCAACCCCTGGGGCTTGATCTCAGGTCCTAGGAACTGCCTGTCAGCTCAATTTGCCCCAGGATGGCGTGTTGACACTCACCCATTCATGAATTTGGCCTTGTAGGCCATGAGTTCAGATGCCAGCACTCCCAAACAATGAATCGTGGAGTAAGAAACTGATGTTGACACATGTTTTCCTTTACTGTGAATCTTCTGGGTGTCAGGTATGAAGTGAAATACATATGCAGACCTATATACTATATATTCAATGTAATCAATGTTCTATGTGTCATAATAGTGAATAAAATAAACGGTCAATACATGATTAAAACAAAAAATAAAATGAAAAACTCCACTGAATGCAATATGGAGTCAACATATGTATATAAATATAAATCATATATGTAAATTGTAGGATGTTTTCTAGTGGTGGGGATCAATTTCAGGCCTAAGGAACAGACTTGAATTTCTTGTCTTCAAGGAGGAAATCTTCCCCTTCCCACACAGTGCAACAGAGTTACCCAGACCATGAGTTCCAATCCCAGTCTTGGCAGAAAAAATGGCACCTTTATAGTATATGAGGTCCAATTCTTCGGTATTTCATTATGCCTCCATTTTATGAATGTGATTGTTTAAATGCTTAATAAAGTATTAATTAAAATCGGTCAGTGTCCTATAATATAATTGTGCATAAATTTTTCATAGAATAATTCAACAACTGCTCATTAATTCATGACATTAATCACATTCCATTGGTAATCATATGGATAGGAATGGATTTCTTAGGATCTCCTGCCATTTGGAGGTGGCAGGACCAGGATTTGAACTGTGGGCTCCAGCTCCCACCACTTAAACCCGAGGATAGGGAAATCATAAGGCTGTCCAAGAACATCAGCAAGACCAATGATGAGGCAGGCAGCAGTGGCTCTCAGCAATCCTCCTTGTTACTTACAAGGCTGTGATGGGAGGATCAAAGTCATCCTAAGTAGGAAAGTCCTTGAGACCCCTGTCCAACTTCAGTGCCAACAAAACCAGAAGTAGAGCCGTGTAGCTCTTGTGGTAGAGGGTTAGCCTTGAGCAAAAGCAGCTCATGGGCTGTGCCCAGATCCTGAGTTCAAGGTTTGGGACTGACAACCAACAGACATACACAAGAATCTGTGCAGCCATCTGACTAAAGCAGGTCACCCTCTTGTGCCCAACTGAATTGGACATAGTTCCCAGAAAAAGTGGCTGGGGGAGTTGCTGTCATCTTGACTCTGCACATGCTGCCTGCATCACAGGATTCTGGCCACAACCCCATTCTTTCATGTTTCTTTCTGACAATGGAATACAAGAATTGTGGCCATGCCCACATTCCATGCTGCCCTGTACCCCCTGGATTCCCTCAGTTGGTTGTCACCACTACCAGCAGTTGAAGAAGTTAGAGGTGGCTGAATAGTGAGCAAGAGACTTGAAGCTACTTTGGAGTAGGAAATTGATGTGCCCTCCTGCTTCCCAGCCCCCTCCTCTGCTTCCTCCAAGGCACCACATTTCAAACCTCAGGTGTTGGCAAGCTTCTGGTAAGCTTGCAACCCTGACCTGGTCCCGGCCCCTGGTCCTCTGCTCTGGACCTGAGTGTCTGCAATGCCCCCTCCATTGCTGCTCACTCCATCATGAACATCAGCCAACAACTTTTCCCAGCAGCACAGGTGAGTGGCCACCCAGTGGGCCCGCACTGTGCGACACTCGTACCTGGAAACCCCCCCCCAGGTCCCAGACTTGCACCTCCCTCATACCCAACAGTCCAGCCAGGGCTCTGCCACTAATGCACCAAAAGGGTAGGTAGGGAGTGGGTGTCAACCCGGGGATCCCACCCCCATCCCTAGCGGCCAATGTCCCAGGAAAAGAGCAGATGCAGTGGTGGGTGAAGAGGGGCCGCCACATCGTGTGCAGAGGGGGCACCACATCGTCCCTGGCCTGGAACAGTGGGAGACACAGAGCCATGCATCTGCACCCTTTTTCTCCCTAGTGGGAACTTGGTGGCTTTAGTCAAAGGTGGGGAGCAGCACCTCCACACCTGCCTTCTCTGGTCTTTTCTTTTTTTCTTTGCATGAGGGTTGTTGGATGCATAAGATAGACACCCCCCTTGCTGTTTGAGCCCTTGTCTTCTGTGCTTGGTCATCCTTTCACCTGAAGAGCGTCCCAGAAAAGCCCAGGAAGGAGGTGAAGGGCGCTGGGGGTCAAAGCAGAAGGTGAATATCTGGGAGGAATACCCCAACTCCCCTCACACATACACCTGGCCTGTTCCCTTACCCCTCAGCTGTAAACAGTTCTCACGGGATCATCACCAGCTCTGCCAGCATGTGCTGGTGCTCTTGTTCCATTTGATCTCGTCCTCCCCAAGAATCCACCAATTAGCCCAGGAGCGTGTAGGTTAGAAGTAAGGAGTATGTCGATGTATGTATCCTTAGGACTCCATTCATTTCCCCCCACCCCTGGTCAGACACCCCTCTGAGGTCATGACCCTCTGCTAGTTTCCTTTTCCAGGCTCTGAGGAGACACCTGTCTCAGGACTCCTTCACCCAGCATCCTGGCCTAGGGTTTTGGTGAATGTGGAGTCAAGGCTGGTTGTTCCCAAGGGGGAGGATCTGGCCCTGGAGAAAGGGAGAGGCGTGGTGGTGCTGTTTCATTTGAGTGGTGCTCCCCTTGGGTGGGAGCCCCTGGTTCTCTCAAGGGAACCTCCATGCTCCAGCTTGCACATTGTGCCAGATGAGGAACGAACAGAGGCACTTCTGAGTCGTGTGTGTGTGTGTGTGTGTGTGTGTGTGTGTGTGTGTGTGTGTGCATTAGAGAGAGAGAGAGAGAGAGAGAGGGAAAGAGAAAGAGATCATCTTTCTACTTGTACATCCTGACAGTGCTCAGGTGAGTGATGAATTGGCAAATTTCAGGTGCTGCATGGATGAGTCTTCTGTCACCAGTCTGGATTTGTGTGTGTGTAGAAGTAGGTTGCAACAAAGATAGTCGGACCCTTTGGTGACTTTTCCTGCTATCTTTGAGGGCTTCACAGCTGAGGTCTAGGGGCCTGGAAGGGTAAGGTGCTTGAAGGGGACTCATCATCATTAAATTACAAGACCAAGGGATTTGTGTGCCCTGGAGCTGTCTACTCCCTTGGGTCTGGTTGGTGGCAGTGGGAGCTTGAGAGGACCTGGGGGTGTGTCCCACAGGGGGTGGTTTCCCAGGGGGACAGATTGTGTGGCCAGAACTTAGTAAGGATCTGCACCCTGCGAGTATGGAGTGCACCAGCATAGGTCAGACTCCGGGTCTTCTCACCATGATGTCTGATGGGTGACGCCAACCCTATTTTAAATCTTGACCTGTGATATTCAGATCTCACACTCCTGAGTAGCTAGGATTATAGGCATGAGCATCTGGCACCGGGCCTCGGATTCTTTTTGGTATATTAGGGTTTGAACTCAAGGCCTTATGCTTGCCAGTCAGGTCTTCCACCATGTGAGCCAAGCCTTTCTGTCTTGGGCATTTCCAAGATAGAGAGTAATATATGGTCAGGCTGGGCTAGATCATGGTCCTCCTATCTGTGAGAGGCATGCTCCACCAGGCCTGGTCCTCTGTAGCTGGGATAGTAGACATGTAGCACCATGTTCATGAATCGGTTTAAATGGATTATCTCAAACTCTTAGTGCACGGCAGCCAATTCTTGACCACAGGCCAAGCCTGGGTTAGGCCTCAACCATTGGACCTCAGTCTCCTCTTGGGACAATTGTGAGGAAACAAGGGATTTATACAGAGGGATCTCTGGCATAGGGCACAGAGGGAGCGGCCATCAGATACCATTCTTGGCAATTCTGTGAGCAAATGAAAGGAAGATACCTGAAAAAGGCTCAGGTGGAGCCTGTTATTAATCGTGGAACAGTTGAGGGATTGTGAAACAAAACATAGCTCTCTTTCATCCTTACCTTATCCCCATAAGGAAGGGGATCCTTCACTGTGTTCAGTTTTGCAGCTGGGGATACAGAGGCAAGGAGAAGCCAGGTGACATACTCATGACCTCCAGTTCACAGGAATCCTGGCCTGACTTCTCTGCCATGCTCCCAGGGACAATGAGTGCTATTATTGTCAAGAAGTCCAATTCTTGTCAGTCTGGGTCTTGAACTCTGGTCCTGGGCGCTGTCCCAAAGCTCCTCAGATCAAGGCTCGCACACTACTACTTAAGCCACAGCGCCGCTTCCAGTTTTTTGGTGCTTCTTTGGAGATAAGAGTCTCACAGACGTTCCTGCCTGGGCTGGCTGTGAACCATGATCCTCATATCTCAGCCTCCTATATAGTTAGGATTAGAGGTCTGAGCCATGGGCACCCGGCTTAAGTGTAATTCTGACTTTCTCTCTCTCTCTCACACAGGAAATGGTTTAATGCGTGCTGGAGGAGGTGGCCCAGCGTCCCCATGTGGCTAGAACCCCAGGTGGCCCTCTCATTCTGGAGGTAGGCTGTGGGTTAGGAGCTGTGTTGCTCAGCCTGTTTAACCAGCTCTGTGAGGTAAGCCCCTCTGTGCCCTGGCTAGACCATGACGGTTATTCATTGTCCATCCAGCCTTACTGGACTTAGTATTGTTTTGTATGTCATTTTCTACCACCTGGCCAAAATTATGATACATAGTTATGGAATGAAAATGTAATGCCATCTTAAGAAAGTCAGTTAGGGCTCTGGGAATGTGACTTCATGGTGTGGTGATTGCCTAGCATGCATGAACCCCTGGGTTCAATTCATCACAGAAAAACACTGAAAGTGGTGCTGTGCCCCAAGTGGTAGAGTGGTGGCTTTGAGCAAAAAAAAAAAAAGCTCAGGAATAATTCCCTAGCCCTGAGTTTAAGCTCCCTGGACTGTCAAAAACAAAACAAAACAAAATAGTTAGTAAATGCAAAATAAAGAACACATACTTGGAATATATAATTGCTCCTTCCATATTGATACCTGACAACAGTCCCTAATTCATGCATTTTGCCTATATTAGGATACTGTGTTGAAAAAAAAATGTTTTGTTCATTAGATCACTGCAGTTAATGACAGGAATGTACTTAGATGTCAAGGGAAGATGAATTCTGGAAATTCAAAGATTCCAGGCTTTTGAGAGGTCACTGCTAATCACAGAGAAGGCTAGTCTAAGTGAGATTTGGAA
The DNA here is from genome assembly GCF_019054845.1 of Dipodomys spectabilis. Taxonomy (NCBI): domain Eukaryota; kingdom Metazoa; phylum Chordata; class Mammalia; order Rodentia; family Heteromyidae; genus Dipodomys; species Dipodomys spectabilis. The sequence goes on from NW_024872224.1 coordinate 23,233, forward strand.
ATCTTTTTGGTCAGTCATGGCACCAAAAAGGCAGAGGCTAATTAATAGTTGTGATAGAAGAGAAGGAATAACTCCAGATGGAAGGAATAAATGATAGCAACTAACGTATACCAGAAACTGTCCTAGGGAAATATTTTTGTTTATTGAAGAACTAGTTATCAACTAGGCTTATACCTGATTGCCTTTAACATTCTAAATCTCTTAGGCTAGTTCTTAATATCTGTGTGATAAATGTATCTCCTTCTATGCTGTTCTTTCATACCTGATCTCCTTTGCTTTCTAAAAATCTCAGTCTTTCTATATTACTCTATGAATATTGTCTAATACTAAATAACACCTACACAGATGGCATAGGATGCTAATGTAAGAGTCCCATAGCTCATGAGTCATTAATATAACAACATGGAAAAATGAGGACATATTTATTTCTACCCCAATTTTTCTGAAAAGCTGCAATGTCATCATTTGATTCAAATTTCCATTCTTTGTCTACATAGTGTCATTAAGTACACATAAATGCAAATATGAGCCAGGTGCTGGTAGCTTAAGCCTGTAATCCAGCTACTCAGAAGGATGAGTCCAGAGGATTGTGGTTCAAAGCAAGCTTTGTCAGGAAAGTCCATGTGGCCCTTATCTTCAATTAATCACAGGAAACCCAGAAGTGGTGCTGTAGCTAAAGTGATAGAGTGCTCAAATTGGGATGAAGAGGTGAGGGACAGCGCCGAGGATCAGAGTGAAAGCACCATGACCAACAAAAAAAGTGCAAATATGACTTTCAGTTTCCCCAAAAGGAATGACAAGGTCAATAGTAATCTTTCCAAGCATAAAAAATAATTCCAAAATGATTCAGTACACCTACTTTTGCTGAGTTATTTAAGTTATGGCTTCTTTTTTGGGAATATTCTTTTCTTTTAAAAATTGTCATATATTAGCTTTATAATAAACTTCATCGAATATTTCTTTTTTCAAATAGAAGTCCATACTGTTGATCTCACTTGTCTTTCTTACTGTCTTAGTTCAAAGCCAACCCAGGCAGAAAAGTCTGTGAAACTCTTATCTGTAAATAAACAATAAAAAACCCTGAAGTGGAGTTTTGGCTCAAGCAGTAGAGTACTATCTTTGAGGATAGGTGGGCAAGAAAGACAACTGTTCAGGGACAGAGTCCAGCCTCTGGGTACAAGCCCCAGAACCGGGGCAAACTAAACAAACAAGCAAACACAAACAACCCCCGATATTTCTTTGGGATTCTCCTTAAAGGGATACTGGTCTGAGAAGAGGCTGCTTGTGCCGATCATACTCACATGATCCTGCTTTTTTGGAATTCTTATTGCTATGGAGAACTCAGGACCAGACTAAACGAAGTGATAACTGACTCTTGCAAAAAGAGAATCATCTCAGGGGTGAAATATCCATCCATAAGACACTTTTAAACCTCCATGTCTTTGTTTCTTTGCAGTAGAACAATTTTAAAACAATGTTATTAGGGGATGGGAATGTGGTTCAGTGGTAGAGTACTTGCCTTGCATGCATGAGGCCCTGATTTCTCAGTACCACATAAACAGAAAAAGTCAGAAATGGCTCTGTGGTTCAAGTGGTAGAGCACTATCCTTGAGCTGAAGAGCTGAGGGAGAGCGCCCAGGTCCAGAGTTAAAGCCACACAATTGGCAAAAACAAATACAAACTAACTAAAAAAAACAACAATGTTAATTTCTTTTATTCTATGCTGGCCTTCACATGGCATATTATTATCTTTTGTAATACTCTCAACTAGAAATTTACAGACAAGTTTATATGAATAAAAAACACACTGGAAAAAGCAAGGGACAGAGTTTCCTTCAAGCCTTGGGATTCTTTTCTTGTAAAGTAAAAAGGAAAGCAGAAGTTAATTTGAACTCTATCATTCTTCTATGTTCAATTCCTCTCCTGGGATCAGTTTCCACAAAGTCCAGTAACAATTATTGGTGCTTCTTGAGGTCTAAGGAATGTTTTCGGGCTTCATTGAACTAACACAAGGACACTTTTGGACATGAGGTAACAGGTGTTTCAGAGACAACTTAGTAAAGAGAAAATATATTTATATTGCTTATAAATACATTATCCATGAGTACATTTAGTTCAAACTTCATAATTACTCTGCAAATTAAGCCAAATTTTAAATGGGAAGAAGGTCCTCAGATCATTCTTTTTGTGAGTGTATATGCTGTGCATTATTTCCCTAGTGCACATGAGTTAACAGTAAGCGAAACATTTGCAATAATAGGAGAAAGAGAAGTTCTGTGTTTAAGTATAAGGGTTCAATACACTATAGAAGACTACAAATAAGACAACATCGAAACAATAAAGCCAAGTCCAGTATGTAGATTTATGAGAGTGTTCCTAAGTGGAATATGAAATATGAGGCTTTTCCCTTTCTAAATCACGCTTGCTAATCGCACGAATTTTTAAAAAGTAGAATGGAAGAATAATTCTGGTTCCAAAGCAAGTCAGCTATAAGGGCATGGATTTAACTGGAAAAAAAGTCCATCTTGAGCGAGCAGGGCTTATAATAGCAATGAACTAGTGGCTAAGATCACATTTCTTTTTCTTTCCTTTACTTGCATTTTGTTGTTGTTGGTCTTGGCACTTGAACTCTGATCCTGGGCGCTGTACCTCTGCTATTCAGCTCAAGGCTACTGCTCTACCACTTGAGCCACAGTGCCATTTCCAGTTTTCTTGTAGTTAATTGGAGAAAATAGTCTCTTGGACTTTCCTACCTGGGCTCTCTTTGAACCCCAATCCTCAGATCTCTCCACCACCTGGCGTAAGATCACATTTCTATCAGTGTACACTCAGCATTTCCAATGTATATGTTCATCTATCTTTCTATGCATTTTTGAGTTAAAAATCTGGACTACAGCTTAGACTTTTCACTCACAAAAATGTTTGTAGTTTAAAAGTCGATACTTCTGGAGAAATAAAACCTGTGAATGTAAAGGAGTCTGGCAAGTTCAGTTTGCATGCAGCCTGGGCAGAACAGTCTTTGCCACACTACCAGCCAAAACATGGATTGGAAGAATGTCTCAGGTGATGGAATACCAGTCATGAGCAAGACTGATGAATAAGAGCTTGAGGCTTTTGCATACATACATACAAACACACACATACACACAGAGGCACTTATATGTGCACACACAAATACACAAATGAAATAACTCTTAGAATATTCAGAAAAGTTTTAAAAAAGCAATAGAAAATATGTCCTGAGTAAGAATTAAGAGATAAATTTTAATATTAGAAAGTCCTCAAGTGAACTTTCTTCAAAAAAGTTTGAGACTATTACATAGGTAGGGATGAGGAATAGTAAGAGAGTTAAGTAATTATTATTAAAAGGATTGAATGAATCAGAGATACCAGCAGGTGCATCTGAAAATGATCATATCCTGTGTCAAATTTAGAAAATCTTTGAAAATAGTACATAAACACTCTGAGCAGTCATTCTAGTGGATAATATCATTGGAGAAGTTCAGATTTGCTAGTCTATGTCTAGATTAAATAAACCAACAATCCATGGCAGGGCAATGTGATACAAGCTTGGAATTCTAGTATTCTAGTACTCAGACTAAGGCAGGAGATTAGAGAGTAGAATTAAATAGTGATACTTTCCCTGGACAAGGTAGTATAATTTTGTCTAATAAAACAAACAAAACAACAAGAAAGGAATACACAGTTGCAAGTTTGGGCTAATTTTGTCATTATGTTTTGAAAAGTCAACATTCCTATTGAAATGTAACTCGTATATAATCTTCAGTTGTGTTTTAAAAGCTCTCTTCATTACAGAACATTCCCAGATTCCAAATGGCTCATGATTCCCACCCAAAATTTGAAAAAGTAAGTAAGTATCATTCTGTTGGATTCCAAAGAAATGATGAAGGATTACAAAATCTTAAGCCTAGAGAAATAGCAAAGTTCATCAAATGCAGGACTTTGTAGATCTTGCTAAATTAAAATTTAGAGTTAAAATAAATATTTTAGTTTTGTTTGTAATTTAATATTTTATAGGATGCTACAAAATTCTTTTTAAGTAGAGGGTTTAATTGACAAATTCACAAATGTTTCTGGCATTCTATTTGCCTAGAATATGCTTTCAAGAGAGTTATAATTAGATCTTAGTGAATAGATAATTCCAACAGTTCATGTATAAGATGATAATGTAAATAATCTAGACAGAGTTGCCAACAAATCAATATTAATTTATAAATATAGGAAAAAATGCAATTTTTGAGGGTTTTGTATGACATTGTATGAAGAGAATAATTGTGTGACATCTTCTTTCTTCTACCTATAGGTAACACAGGAAGCAAGTTCCTTAATTACCTGCCTCTGTATACAATGAGAAAAATGCTACATTTGGGATTTGTTTTTGTTTTATTGGTTTGTCCTAGGGCTTGATATCTGGGCCTGTAAACTGTCTCTGAGCCTGTTTATAATCAAGGATCGTGCACTACCACTTCAATCTCAGTGCCACTTGTGTCTGACTTTTTCTGAGTTTATTGGAGATTTCAACCATAATCTTCAGACCTTAGCATCCTGAATATCTGTGATAGTTTAAAAAGTATAAAAATGAATAACATTTGCAAGTGTTCTGATCTCAAGAATATCACTAGGGGAAAAATGATGCAACTCAGTTTATTGTAGTATTCTTTCCAGAACAAGGAGTGCATCACATTATCAGAGGTGTAGTATTTTTCACAATAGAGATAAGCTATTCATGATGTGAATTAAGGAAATTTTAAGGTGCACTTTACAAGTTGGAAACTATTGGACTAGGATGACTTTATAGCATAAATCTTGGGATTGATGGTCATAGAAATAATAGCTTACTCTCATAAAATTTGCTTACTCTTGAAGAATTAATTACAGATGCTTCATAATTTTTTCCTCTACGAGAATGTGGCTATTTTTCTGTTGACTTCTCAATTTGTAACACTCCATTGGAAACTGCATCTATTGCAAAATTACATAACATGCAAACAGGTACTGTTTTGAATATCTCAGGTATGGAATGTTCAGAATTTGAAAATGAGTATTTATTAGTCATAGGAATTTTGAGGAACATATATATTCTGTCCTCTTAACAACTTATTTACTTTTAAAAGTTATGGGTTTCCATAGAATTAAACTGTTTTCGGTTTTATTATGAGAAACTACTATATTTATTCTTTTTTCAAAATATTGGCAAGTTTATTGTGAAAATATTGTCTAGTTGGATAGCATTCAAGTTGATGACTCTCTGATAAAAAGGAGTAATCCATTCAAATTAGATGCCAAATAGTATTGATTTTTGAAAAGTTGCTACATAAAATAAAGAATAATATTTACTTTAACAATACAGTGAAATTATATTTTATGCAGCTTATTTTTTAATTTAGTTTTATTGTCAAATTGATGTACAATGGGGTTCCAGTAATTGTAAAGT
>NW_024872225.1:0-27065 GCF_019054845.1 Dipodomys spectabilis
AGAGTTCAAACCCCATGACCGGACCCAAAACAAAAACAAGCAAACAAGCAATTACACTGAATTAGGATGTGGACACATTCTAATGTAAATAATATACTGTGTTCAAGTAAAAAGTTTGAGGATCCAAAATTTCAATATACCTGTGGTCCTAAAACCAATACTTTACTGATATTGAGTGATAAATAAAACTTCCCATAAGTACAGAAGTTTTCCTTGTATCTTTTTAATATATATTTTTATTGTAAAGCCACTGTACACAGGGGTTACAGTTACATAAGGAAGGTATTGAGTATATTTCTTATTGAGCATTGTTGCTCAATCCTTTGTTTTTCCCCTAACATCCCTTCCCTTAACATCACCCAAATCCTCCCTCCAACCCCCCTCTGATAGTATATACTCTGATAGGATATTTTCCTGCTACTTTGGTTGTTGGGAGTGTCTACAAGAGCAAGCATTCCATAGGGAGCAGTGAGACAACATATGACCTTTACTTACTGAGATTTCCGAATGACTTACTATCACTTGTACTGCATTTTGCAAGTCGAATCTCATGTCTTAAAACGTACCAGTTTTAAGAGATAAGAGGAGTGGTAAAAGAACTCTTAGAGACAAATACATCTTCAACATATTTGATTCCAAACATTCCGTCTAAGGCATATTCAACAACTAGTGAAACTTGTGTTGACTGTATCTATGTGTCTGTCTTTCTCCATCTGTACATGTATACATGGGTATATGTATGTGTGTATTTGTGAGTATAGTAACATACATGTGTACATATATAAGGGCACATACATATATGCATATATAAAAATGTAAATATATAAATATATTTGCATATATATATATCAAGTATTCAGTGATTTAATCTATAGTTCCTAACACATTGTCATTCTCACAAAGTGTACATGATAAACTGCTCTGAGGATCTGTGCTCTATGATGGGTATCCTTTTTTTTCATTTTATTTTATTTTATTTTATTTTTGTGAACATACTGTACAGAGGGGTTACAATTACATGGGCAGGATAATGCGTACATTTCTTATCAAGCATCGCAGCCTCCTCCTTTCTTTACCCTTCATGTCCCTTCCCAGCCTCCCCTCCACCCCCCCCACCAAATCCTACCCCGCTCCCCCCCTTCTCCCCCTCTCCCGCACCAACGTTGTAAAGCTCGTATTCAACATGACAACTTGTACTTCTCATTGTTGCTACAGGTCCACCTGTATCTTTAAACGACTTGTTTTTCCCCATGTCCTCCACAAGTTATACTGATATAAAATATAGTGAAAGCAGGGGTTATATTGTGGGGGAGGGACATACAAAGCTACAAAGAAATAATCTTATAAATGAGTTAAAAACAAATGCATGAAAGAAAAAAACATTAAAATACATATCTAAGGGTTCATTTTCCTAACCTCACATTATCTGACCTTATCCGCTTGACTCTTACATATACTAGATAGTGCAAATAAGGGAAATAATGGGACCTATGTTTCTTTGGGCCTGGCTTACTTCACTTAATATAATTTTTCCAAGTTTTTCCATTTCCTAACAAATGGGGCAATGTCATTCTTTCTGATGGAGGCATAGAATTCCATTGTGTACATATACGCATTTTCTTGATCCATTCATCTACTGAGAGGCATCTGGGTTGGTTCCATATCTTAGCTATGGTAAATAATGCTGCAATAAACATAGTTGTGCTGGTAGCTTTAGTGTGGTCTTGTTTGTAAACATTTGGGTAAATGCCCAAAAGTGGGATTGCTGGGTCATAGGGGAGCTCTATGTGAAGTCTTTTGAAGAACCTCCACACTGCTTTCCAAAGGGGTTGAACAAGTTTACATTCCCACCAACAATTAAGTAAGGTTGCCTTCTGTCCTCATCCCCTCCAGCATCTGTTGTTATTAGATTTCTTGATTTTTGCCATTCTAACTGGAGTGAGGTGGTATCTCAATGTTGTTTTGATTTGCATTTCTTTTTTTTTTTTTTTTTTTTTTGGTCCGGTTGTGGGGCTGAACTCTGGGCCTGGGCGCTGTCCCTCAGCTCTTCAGCTCAAGGCTAGCGCTCTACCACTTGGGCCACAGCGCCACTTCTGGCTTTTTTCTTTTTGCTTATGTGGTGCTGAGGAATCGAACCCAGGGCCTCAGGCATGCAAGGCAAGCGCTCTACCACTGAGCCACCTTCCCAGCCCCGATTTGCATTTCTTTTATGGATAGGGATGTTGAGCATTTCTTCATATGTCTATTGGCCATCCTTCTTTCTTCTTAAGAGAAGTTTCTCTTTAAGTCTTTAGCCCACTTATTTATTGGGCAGTTGTTTCTTTGAGGATTTGTGGTTGGGGGATTTAATTTTTTGAGTTCCAAATATATTTTAGATATCAAAGTCTTGTCTGTTGTATGGCTAGTGAAGATCTTCTCCCAATCCGTGAGCTTTCTATTGATCTTGCTAGCCATGTCCTTTGCCATGCAGAAGCTCTGCAACTTCATGCAATCCCATTTGTCCAAACTTTCTTTGATTTGTTGTGTTTCCGGGTCTATATTCAGAAAATTTCGCCTTTCGCCAAGGAGTCCTAGGATTTCTCCGTTTCCATCCTGTAATGTTTTCAGAGTGTCTGCTTTGTCTTCGAGGTCTTTGATCCATTTGGAGTTTATTCTGGTGCAGGGTGATATATAACGATCTAGCTTTAGTTTTCTATAAGTAGTTAACCAATTTTGCCACCACCATTTACTGAAGAGGCTGTCTTTCGTCCATTCTATTGTTTTAGCTCCATTATCGAAGATTAGATGTCTATAGGTATGTAGATTCATTTCTGGGTTTTCAATTCTATTCCATTGGCCCTGAAGTCTGTTCTTATGCCAATATCAAGCTGTTTTGATTACTATGGCTTTAGAGTCGAGTTTGAAATTTGGTATTGATATTCCTCCAGCAGTGTTCTTTCTGTTGAGGAGCGTTTTTGATACTCGGGGTCTTTTATTATTCCATATGAATTTTTGGATTGCTTCTTCTATTTCCTTGAAGAATGAGGTTGGAATTTTGATAGGTATCACGTTGAATTTCTAGATAGAATTGGGAAGTATTGCCATTTTCACGATGTTAATCTTTCAATCCAGGAGCATGAGAGGTTTGCCATTTTCTAAGTTCTGTTTTGATTTCCTTGTTCAAGATTTTAAAGTTTTCATCATAGAGGTCCTTCACTTCTTTCGTTAATTCCTAGGTATTTTATTTTTTGTGGGGCTATTACAAATGGAGTTGCTTTCCTAATTTCAGCCACACTTTTCTCATTGTTGGCATATAGAAAGGTCATTGATTTTGGGGGGTTAATTTTATACCCTGCTACTTTGCCAATGTTTTGAATCAGCTTGAGTAATTTGGGAGTGGAATCTATGGGATTCTTTAAATACTAGATCATGTCGTCTGCAAAGAGGGAGAGTTTTATTTCTTCTTTCCCTATTTGGATCCCCTTTATGTCTGCATCTTTTCTTATTGCTGTTGATAGGCATTCTCATACGAGATTGAAGAGAAGTGGAGAGAGTGGACATCCCTGTCTTGTTCCTGAGTTAAGAGGAAATGGCTTTAGTTTTTCACCATTAAGTATAATGCTGGCTGTAGGTTTGTCATATACAGCGTTTATTGTATTGAGGAATGTTCCATTGATTCCTAACTTTTCTAAAACCTTCATCATAAATGGGTGTTGGATCTTGTCGAATGCTTTTTCTGCATCTATTGAGATAACCATGTGGTTCTTATTCTTGTTTCTGTTGATGTGATGAATAATATTAATTGATTTGGGTATATTGAATCACCTTTGCATCCCAGAAATGAATCCTGTTTGATCATGGTGTATGATTTTTTGGATGAATTGTTGAAGTCGATTGGCCAAAATTTTGTTGAGAAGTTTTGCATCAATGCTCAACAAAGAAATGGGTCTATAGTTCTCTTTCTTTGTTGAGTACCTGCCTTGTTTTGGGATGAGGGTTATGAAAGCTTCATAGAATGTGTTCGGTAGTGAACTTTCTCTTTCAATTTCATTGAAGAGTTGGTGGAGTATTGGTGTGAGCTCTGCTTTGAAAGCCTTGTAAAATTCCACTGTAAAACCATCTGGTCCTGGACTTTTCTTAGCTGGTAGGTCTCTTATTTCTCTTTCTATTTCAATGCTTGATATGGGCCTGCTAATCTGGTTTAATTCATCTTCGTTTAGTTTTGGCATGTCTATATTTGCTAGGAAAAGGCCCATTTTTGTCATGTCCTCAAACTTATTAGCATGAAGTTTTGAGAAGTATTCGCTTATAATGTTTTGAATTTTGGTTGTTTCCGTGGTGATGTTTCCATTCTCGTCTCTGAGTTTATTTATTTGGGTGTGTTCTCTTCTTTTTCTGAGAAGATTTTCTAAGGGTCTGGAAATTTTGTTAATTTTTTCGAAGACCCAACTCTTTGTTTTGTTGATTCTTTCTATAGTGTTTTTGGATTCTAATTCATTTAATTCTGATATAATTTAAATTATTTCTTTCCATCTACTGGATTGGGGTTTATCTTGCTGGTCTTTTTCAAGGAGGTTTAGATGTGTAATTAAATTGTTGGTTTCAGATCTCTCCAATATGTTCATGTAGTTGCTCAGAGCTATAAACTTGCCTCTGAGTACTGCCTTTGCTGTATCCCAGAGGAGCTGGTAATTTGTGTGTTCATTTGTGTTGAATACCATGAACATTTGAATTTCCTTTCTAATCTCTTCCATGACCCACTCATGATTCAGCAGTGTGTTGTTCAGCCTCCATGTGATACCGGACTTTCTTTGGTGGCTTTTGATGTTGAGTTCTAATTTTATTCCCTTGTGGTCAGAGAGAATGCAAGGTATAACTTCAATGTTTCTGAATTTAGACAAGTTTGCTTTGTGGCCTAAAATGTGGTCTATTTTAGAAAATGTTCCTTGTGCTGCTGAGAAAAACGTGTATTCTGATGCTGCTGGGTGAAATGTTCGGTAAATGTCTGTTAAATCCTGTTGATCTATGCAGCTGTTTGGATCTGCGGTTTCTCTGTTGAATTTTTGCGGAGCTGATCTATCTAGTGGGGAGAGTGGTGTGTTAAAATCCCCAACAGTTAATGTCTTTGGATCTATATATGATTTGAGGGAAAGTAGTGTTTCTTGGATAAATTTGAGTGCTCCATTGTTTGGCGAATAGATATTTAGAATTGTAATATCCTCCTGAAGGAGAGATCCCTTAATTTGTATGTAGTGACCTTCTTTATCTCTTCTCACGAATTTTAATATGAAGTCTATTTTATATGATATTAGGATTGCAACTCCCGCCTGAATATGGGGGCCGTTTGCTTGGTAGATTTTCTTACAGCCCTTAACATTGAAAATGTGTTTCTTTTTACGGGCAAGATGTGACTCCTGAAGGCAGCAGATAGAAGGATCTTGTTTTTTAATCCAACAAGACAGTCTATGTCGCTTAATGGGAGAGTTCATTCCGTTAACGTTAAGAGATAAGACTGAGAGGTATTTGGGAGTTCCTGCCATGTTATTCACCTTCTTGGGGGGCTGCGAAAGCTGGGTTCTTCCTATGGTTCTTGGATTTTAAGTTTTTGTGACATTTCTTGGCCTTTATTGTGGTCTTGTTGGTTTTCTATGTGTAGGACATCTTTAAGAATCTTTTGTAGGGCTGGTTTGGTGGAGATGTATTGTTTCAATTTTTCTTTGCCATGGAAGGTTTTTATTTGGCCTTCAGTTATGAAGGAGAGTTTAGCTGGGTACAGTATTCTTGGTTGATAGTTGTTTGTTTTTAGGTCATGGCATACATCATTCCAGGCTCTTCTTGCTTTGATTTGTCTCTCTTGAGAAATCTGAGTTGATTCTAATTGGTTTCCCTTTATAGGTGATTAATCTTTTGTCCTTGACAGCTTTAAGAATCTTTTCCTTGGTCTGAGCTTATCCTGTGTGGATTATAATGTGACTGTGGGATGTCCTATTCTGGTCTGGTCTATTTGGGGTTCTAAAAGCTTCTTGTATCTAAATGGGCCTATCTTTTTGCATGTTTGGGATGTTCTCTGCTAGGATCCTGTTAAACAAATTTCCTAAACCATTAACTTCTGTTTCTAGGTGCTCCTCTACACCCATTATCCTTAGATTAGGCCTTCTGATGGTGTCTTCCAAGTGTTGGATAGATCTATCATATTTCTTGGACTTGTCCTGGATGGTTGTATGTTCTTTATCTATAATATCTAGGCTGTCTTCAATCCCTGAGATTCGATCTTCTGCATGGTCTAACCTGCTGTCAAGATATTCTACTTGTTGTTTTTTTATTTCTTTTCCTTCTCATTGGTTGGCTTTGATGGCTTCAAATTCTTTGTTGAAGCTTTGTTTTAGATCTGTATGAATTTCTTTACTTCCTTAATTTGGTGTTCAGTGTTTATTCTCAATTCACTTAGTTGATTGGTTATGGTTTCCTTGGACTCCCATTCCTTCTGTTGGCTTCTATTCATCATTCCCTTTGTCCTCTCCCTGACTTCCTTCAGCTCTTTGTTAATGGATTCCATGAATGCCTTTAGTGATCTTTGTGTATTCTCTTCCTGCTCTTTTGATTCCTGCATTACTCTTTGATTAGCTTCCTCCTGTTCGTGGGATTCCTGCAGTTCTCTTTGAGTGTTCTCAGCCTGCTCACGCCATTCCTGCCTTTCTCTTTTTGTATTCTCAAGCTGCTGGTGCAAGTCCTGTATCAGTTATTGACTAGTTTCCTCACGCTTATGATATTCCTGTATAAACTTTTGGATTGCCTCCTCTCTCTCCCTATCACGCTCATACAGAGTCCTTTGTATGCTTTCAATCTTTTCATTCATCATGTTTGCCAGCAGTGTTTGTAGAGCTATTTGGGAACTCTCCTCTGGATTATTCATTATCTGTTCTGTCCTCTGATTATCAAAATACCCGGATTTGCCGTTTTTCTTGTGTTTTTCCTGCTTACTCTGCCCATTTGAGATGAAAATAGCATCAGTTTTGTGCTCATACACTATCTTAAGGCAACCATCAATCAAAGTTTGCATTTGTATGGTCAATAGTCTACAGATACAATCTAATTCAACAGATACATCTATTCAACATCAAACAACTATATGTTAATTGGCTTCGAACCACAAAGAAGACTTTGGAAAACCAGAAATTATTAGGGTTAGGGAGAGATGTGGGTAAAAAATAGGAATAGATTGGTGTGGGGAGGCTCAGGGAGAGTTAATTAAGTCCTAATCTTAAAGCAGGAAATAGGTTGGGTAGTATGAAAGTAGAGAGAGAGAAAAAAAGAAGAAAGGGAAAGGGAAACGAAAAGAAGCCAGAAAAAATTGAAAAGTAAAAATTAATAATATTATGGAGATAAATACAATCTATTTGGAGAAGAACGTGAATATATTGACAGAAGGGGAGGGGTATAGAGGAGATGTGAAAAACTTAAGAATAAAAAAGCTTAAAATATTATATAGGTATAAAGAGATAGTACTGCTATTAAGGAATTTAAGTCTCAGAGGTTTTGAATTGAGCAATAAATTTGTGGATTAAGTGTGTACACAATGGGGGATAGGGTCTAATATTCAACTATGGGTTCATCTGAGGAGTGCAGGACAAGAGTTAAGTCACATAAAGAAGAACGAAAGAGAGGAAAAGGTGAAAAGGATAAGAAAGGAGGAAAAAAAGATCACAAGTTCAGTAGAGGTAAACAAAAAACAAAAAGATAATTTAAAAAGAAAAAAAGAGAAAGAAAACAAAAAAAGAAAGAAAAACGACACTCACGTATCCCTAAAATAAAAATTATATGAGGGAAAAAAAAGTTACTGGACAACAATTTTTTTTCAAAAAAGTCAAAAATTAAAGATTAAATAATGTTTTAGAATAGAAAAAAATTTCTTTTTTATATAAGGTAGAAGAAGAAGAAGAAGAAGAAGAAGAAGAAGAAGAAGAAGAAGAAGAAGAAGAAGAAGAAGAAGAAGAAGAAGAAGAAGAAGAAGAAGAAGAAGAAGAAGAAGAAGAAGAAGAAGAAGAAGAAGAAGAAGAAGAAGAAGAAGAAGAAGAAGAAGAAGAAGAAGAAGAAGAAGTTCTTTGAATTTTTTGGGAGGGGTGGGAAAAATCCTGTATCTCCCTTATGTCCGTAACCAGCCTCTTGTTGGAGTCTCTGGTCTGCTTGTGGTCCTGTGGCTTGGTTGGTTTCTTAAGTCAGTTTGTTTGAAAAGGCAGAAAAATGCTCTGCTCTACCCAGGATTCGGCGATCCTCCTCCCAGGCTAGTTCAATGGGAGGCTGATCTGCTTTGAGAATCACAAAAGAGGGGCATGCAGTGATGAGGCTAGGTTCTGGGGAGAGTTGAGGCCTTTCAACAAACAGTAGCTATTCCCTGGGGCTGGTTTGTGAAAAACTCACAGAGCCCAGCCTGGAGCTATTCTCATGGTTTCTGTTTACTGAATTTCCATTGATTGTCGATGCTGCTAGAGGGAGGGGTAGCCTCTGGCTCTGATTACCCAGTGAAGAAAGCCACTCCTAGGGCTGGTGCCGGAGCTGGGTGACTTTTCCCTGGGTGGAGCTGAGTCTGGCAGGTCACACTGCCATTAAGTTCTTGTGACCTGCTAAATGACTCGTTTTATTCCAAGGCTTGAGTTGGAGCTAGCTGCTCCTCTGAGCTTTGTCGGTATCCAAGATGGAGATCTCCGGTACTGGCGGGGGGAGGGGTGGCCTTCCCTCCTCTGCTCCCTGAGAAGGAGTGAGGATGTCAGTCTTCTACTCAAGCCGAGTCTTGGTTCCTGGGTCGTCTCTGGTCTGCGAACTGCAGGATGAAGATGTCCTCTCCTTGTCGGTTCTTGCTGGTGTTGAGTAGAATCTGCTCACCTACTGCGTCTGGCTTCTTCATCCCGGACTCTCTGTGGCTCAGGTATGGCTCCTGCGCTCTTCGCCACCACCACAGCTGCCTGCGTGGTGGCTGCTGGCTAGAGCTCAGATCTGTCTCCTTGCCTGTATTTTCCCTCTCTGGCCTGACTTTCTGTCCTGTGATGGCACGCTTGGTGTGGTTTTCTGGCTTAGGACTATTCACTGGATCTCTAAAACTGCTTTCTATGCGAAAGCTTGTTTAGATTCCAGCTTCTCCTCTGCCATCTTCCCGGAACTGATGGGTATCCTTTGTACTCACTTCCCCATTACCTTGTTTTTCATCCCTGTGAACAACTTCAGAGTACTTTCCATAGGATAGCTTTGTTTTCATTACATGTAGTTACTCACTGATAGTCAAAGAAAAAGGTTGTTTGTAAAAGGAAAAGTACTTTTAGGTCACAGGTTAAAAGTATCTTATCCATCCCAATTATTCCTATGAGATAAAATTTATAATAGTAATAAAAGTGAAAAGGAATTCCTAGATCTGTTGTTTTACCATTTAGAATGGCAAATAATAATATCACATCACAGTTGTAACTCTTAAATAAGGCAAGGTAACTGCTTATCCCTCTCATGTTCCCACAAACCAGTGGATCCTGAATGATGATAGTAGACCACCAGAAATTCTAAGTAGCAGACATGAAGCATGAAAGAGAAAGTGAGGAAATGAGAGAGAGTATAAGAGAGAGAGAAATATCAAAAGTGCATAACAGATAAATAAGAGCTATATGAGAATATTAATATGGCTATCTTTAGACACTACATGTACATTTGAAGGTATTTGTTGTATAATAACCAATCAACATAAAATATAAAGATTTTCATGGATGTCGGAGGAAGATGGTAGAGGAGAACCTGGGGGCTAAACAAGTTCTCACATACAAAGCAGTTTTAGTGTTCCAGTGAACAGTACTAGCCTAGATAATCACACCAAGTGTGCCATCACTGTACACAGAGTTTGACTAGAGAGGGAAGATCCAGGCAAGAAGACAGATCTGAGCACTTGCCAGGAGCCACGGTTGTGGCAGCATCTGTGGCACCCATAGCCACCATATCTACAACAGAGAGTCCAGGACAAAGTCGCCATATGCAGTGGGTGAGTGGATTCTACTCAACACCAACAAGAACTAAAAAGGAGCAGATAAATTCATCCTGCAGATCACAGAGCAGAGATACCCAGGAACAAAGACTCCTGCCTGAGTAGAATCCTGACATCCTCACTCCTTCTCATGGAGCAGAGGAGGGAAGGCTGCCCCTCCCCCGACCCCACCAGACATCATCTTTGATACTGAGAAAGGCCAGGCTGAGCAACTATCTCCAACTCAGGCCTTGGAAGAAAACAAAAGAGTCAGTTAGCAGGTTACAGGTATCTGACCTGACCTTCCAAGCTCAGACCCACCCAGGAGAAAGTCACCTAGCCCAAACAGAGAGATTTCTGCCCTCACAGAGGAGTGACCATCTTCACTGGGTTAACAGAACCAGAGGCTTCCCCTACCTACAGCAGCCTAGACAATCAATTGAAATTCAATAAACATAAACAGTGAGAATGGCTCCAGGCTGGGGTCTGGGAGTCTCAGGAGCTAGACCCTCAGGGAAAAGCTGTTTGCTGAAAGGCCTCAACCCTATCCAGAACTTAGACTCATCACAGCATCTCCAAACTAGAGGAAAGAGCCATCTTTCTCTTTCGTGATACTCAAAGCAGATCTCCCTCGCACTGAACTAGCCTGAAAGAGGATCACAAAATCCTGGATAAAGCGGAGAATTTTATTGACTGCTCAAACAAACTGATGTAAGAAATCAATCAGGCCACAGGAAAACCAAACACCACAAGCAGACCAGAGACTCCACGTAGAGACTGGTTACAGACACAGGGGAGATACAGGATCTTTCCATTCCTCACCCCCCAACCAAAAAAAAATTAAAGAACTCTTGTTGGTACCATTTTTAAAAATTTTTAAATTGTTTTCTATTAATCGTTTTTTTTCTTCTTCTCCTAATTTTTATTTTAGGTGTGTATGTGTGTGTGTGTGTGTGTGTGTGTGTGTGTGTGTGTGTGTGTGTGCATTTAAAAAAAATCGCTATTGACCTTTTGGTCCTTTCTAACTTTTTTTTATTTTTTTGATTCTTTTCATTTTTTTGTCTTTCTTTTTTTGTGTGTGACTTAATTGCTCTTTTGACTCATCCCCAGATAAATACCTTTCATCGATTATTAGAACTTATCCCCCATTGTGTACATAATTAATCCAGAAATGTGTTACTTAATTCACAAACATTTATGCTTAACTTTTTAATAGCAGTATTATATCTTTATACCAGATAATTTTCAAGTAAATACTTTAAAGAATTTTTATTTTTTAGTTTTTCATGTCTCCTTTCTATCATCCCCCTCCTGTCATCCTATACTTTTCTTCTCTCAATATCACTTCTTTAAAGTTACACAATTTTTAAATGTTTCACTTTTTAAATTTAACTTTTTGTTTTTCCATTTTTGATTATCTTTCTTTTAGTTTCTCTCCTATAATTCTGTCCAATCCCTTTCCCTCTCTGAGATTAGGACTTGGTTAAATTTACTTTAATCTCTCCACATACTTCTAATCCTATTTTCCCCACATTTCTCCCTAAACATAATAATTTCTGATTTGAAAAATTCGTCTTTGCTGTTCTTAGCCCATTAATGCATAGTTGTTTGATGTTGAATAGATTGTATCTGTTGAACTAGGTTGTATCTGCAGCCATTTTGTCTATGCAACTACAGGACATTCCTTGATGCTTGCCTTAAAATAGTATTTTAGCAAAAAATTGGTGTCACTTTCATATCAAGTGTGCAGAACAAGCCGGAAAACATGAGAAAAATAGCAAGTCTGGATATCTCAATTCTCATTCATGATAATCCAGTGACAGAACAGTTAATGAATAATCCAGAAGAGAGTTCCTGCAAAGCAGTACAAACACTACTGGTAATCGTGGTGAATGAAAAGAATGAAAGCTTGCAAAGGACTCAGTTTGAACCTGATAGGGAGAGAGAGAGGAGGCAAACCAAACATTAATACAGGAATCTCATGACTGTGAGGAAATGACTCAAAGACTGATACAGTAGTTACATGAACAGGTTGAGAACAATCAAAGAGAAATAAAGGAATTGTGAGAGCAGGCTGAGAACAGTCAAAGGGAAAGAAAGGAATTGCCTGAGCAGGCAGAGAACAGATGAAGAGAGACAGGAATTGCGTGAGCAGGCTGAGAAAAGTCAAAGAGAACTACAGGAATTGCATGAACGTGAGGAAGCTAATCAAAGCATAAGACAGGAATTGTGACATCGGTATGAGAATAGACAAAGATCAATAAAGGCATTCATGGTATCCATAAACAGACAGCTGAAAGAATTCAGGGAGACCACACAGGGAATACTGAATGGAGCCCAACAGCAGGAGTGAGAGTCCAAGTAAACCATAACCAATCAACTAAGTGATTTGAGAACACCAAATTAAGGAAGTAAAGAAGTTCATAGAAGATCTAAAGCAAAACTCCAACAAAGAATTTGAAGCCATCAAAGCCGACCAATTAGAAGGAAAAGAAATAAAAAAAAACAAGTAGAAAGACAACAGTAGGTTACAGCATGCAGAAGATCGAATCTCAGGGATTGAAGACAGCCTAGGTATTATAGAGAAAGAACATACAACTATCCAAGACAAATCCAAGAGATATGATAGATCTATTCAACATTTGGAATACACGATCAGAAGACCTACTCTGAGGACAAATGGTGTAGAGGAGCACGTAGAGACAGAAGTTGTCTAGGAAATTTGTTTAACAGGATCCTAGCAGAGAACTTTCCAAACAAACAAAAAGATAGGCCTATTCAGATACAAGATGCTTGTAGAACCCCAAATAGACCAGACCAGAACAGCACTTCCCATTGTCACATTATAATCCACACAGGACCAATTCAGACCAAGAATAAGTTCCTAAAAATGTCAAGGAGAAAAGATCAATCATCTATAAAGGAAAACCAATTAGAATCACCTCATATTTTTCAGCATAGATAATTAAAGCAAGAAGAGCCTGAAAGGCTGTATACCATGCCCTAAAGACAAACAATTTTCAACCAAGAATACTGTACCCAGCTAAACTCTCCTTCATAACCGAAGGTCAAATAAAAACTTTCCATAGCAAAGAAAAACTGAAAAATATATCTCCACCAAACCAGCCCTATAAAAATACTTAAAGATGGCCTACACACAGAAAACCAACAAGACCACAATAATGGCTAAGAAACCACACCCAAACTGAGAATCCAAGAACCATAGGAAGAACCAAGTTTCCACAGACCCCAAGGAGGTGGATAGCATGGCAGGAGCTACCAAACACCTCACAGTCCTACCTCTCACATTAACGGACTTAAAGCTCCAATTTAGCAAAATAGACTGTCTAGTTGTATTAAAAAGCAAGATAATTCTATCTCCTGCCTTCAGCACGCACACTTTACCTATAAAACAAACACGTTTTTATAATGAAAGGCTGGAATGAAATCTACCAAGCAAACGGCTGCAATAAACAGGAAAGAGTTGCTATAATAATATCAGATAAAATATGCTTCGAATTCAAATTAGTGAAAAGAGATAAAGAAGGTCGCTACATACGACTTAAGGGTTCTCTACTTCAGGAGGATATTACAATTCTAAATATGGAATCAGCAAACAATGGAGCACCAAAATTTATCCAAGAGACACTATTTTCCCTCAGATCTCACATAGATCCAAAGACATTAATTGTTGAGGATTTTAAAACACCACTATCCTCAGTATATAGATCAAATCAGCAAAAAAATCAACAGAGAAACCGCAGATTTATACAACTGCATAGAGCAAATAGATTTAACAGACATCCAGTAGCATGAGAATACACGATTTACTCTGCAGTACATGGAACATTTTCCAAAGAGATCACATTTTAGGTCACAAAGCAAACTTGTCCAAATTCAGAAACACTGAAGCTACACCTTGCATTCTTTCAGACCACAAGGGAATAAAATTAGAACTCAACACCAAAAGACACCAAAAAAGTCTTGTAACACATGGAGGCTGAACGACACACTGTTGAATAACCAGGGGGTCACGGAAGAGATTAGAAAGGAAATTCAAATGTCCATGATATTCAACAAAAACGAACACACAAATTACCAGTTCCCAGTTCCTCTGGGACACTGCAAAGGCAGTACTCAGAGGCAAGTTTATAGCTCTGAGTTCCTACACCAACAAATTAGAGAGATCTGAATCCAACCACTTAATGAGACATCTGAACCACCTTGACAAAGATCAGCAAGATAAACCCCAATTCAATAGATGGAAAGAAATAATTAACATTAAATCAGAGTTAAACGAATTAGAATAAAAAAAAAACAGAAAGAATCAACAAAACAAAAAGTTGGTTCTTTGAAAAAATTGACAAACCCTTAGCAAATCTTATCAGAAAAAGAAGGAACACACCCAAATAAATAAACTCAGATGTGAGAATGGAAATATCACCACAGAAACAACCAAGATTCTGAACATTATAAGGGAATATTTTCAAACCTTTATGCTAATAAGTTTGAAAACTTGGCAGAAATGGACCCATTGCTAGCAATTATCAACATGCAAATACTAAACCAAGATGAGTTAAAGCATCTTAAGGGGCCCATATCAAGCGTTGAAATAAACACACCAATAAGAGACCACCCATCTAAAAAAATCCCAGGAACTGATGGATTTACAGCAGAATTGTACAAGACCTTCAAAACAGCTCACACCAATACTGCTCCAACTCTTCAATGAAATTGAAAGAGAAAGTTCACTACCGAACTCATGCTATGAAGCCATCATAACCTTCATCCCAAAACCAGGCAGGGAATCATCAAAGAAAGAGAACTATAGACCCATTTCTTTGATGAACATTGATGCAAAGCTTTTCAACAAAATCTTGGCCAATCAAATTCAACAATTACTCCAAAAAATCATATACCACTATCATACAGGATTCATTTCTGGGATGCAAACCTGGTTCAATATACACAAATCAATTAATATAATTTATCACATCAACAAGAGCAAGGATTAAAATCACATGGTTATCTCAACAGATGCAGAAAAAGCATTGGACCAGATCCAACACCCCTTTATGATGAAGGTTCTGGAAAAATTAGGATCCATGGAACATTCCTCAATACAATAAAAGCTGCATATGGAAAACCTACAGCCAGCATTATATAATTAATAGTGAAATACTACAGCCATTTCCTCTTAACTCAGGAATGAGACAAGGATGTCCACTCTTTCAACTTCTCTTCAATTTAGTATTAGAATGCCTAGCTACAGAAATAAGACAATATTCCATAAAAGGGATCCAAATAGAGAAAGAAGAAGTAAAATTCTCCCTCTTTGCAAATGACATGATCTTGTACTTAAAGAATCCCACGGACTCCACTCCCAAATTACTCAAGCTGATTCAAAACTTTTGCAAAATAGCAGGGTATAAAATTAACCCCCAAAATTAATGGCTTTTCTGTATGCCAACAATGAGAAAAGCGTGGCTCAAATCAAGAAAGCTTTTCCATTTGTAATAGCCCCACAAAAATAAAATACCTAGGAATTAACTTAACCAAAGCAGTGAAAGACTTCTATGATGAAAACTTTAAATATCTGAAAAAGGAAATCAAAACAGAACTTAGAAATTGGCAAAACCTCCCATGCTCCTCGATAGGAAGGATAAACATTGTGAAAATGACAATATTTCCCAAGGCTATCTACAAGTTCAATGCCATACTTATCAATATTCCAAACGCATTCCTCAAGGAAATAGAAGAGGCATTCCAAAAATTCATATGGAAAAACAAAAGACCCCCAATTGCAAAAAAGCGATACTTAACAGAAAGAACAGTGTTGGAGGAATATCAATACCAAACTTCAAACTCTACTACAAAGCCATATAAATTAAAACTGTTTTGTACTGTTACAAGAACAATGGAACAATAGAATAGAATTAAAAACCCAGAAATTAACCTACAGACCCATAATCATCTAATATTCAATAAAGGATCTAAAAAGATAAAATCAAAGAAAGACAGACTGCTCAGTAAATGGTACTGGCAAAATTGGTTAATCACTTGTAGAAAATTAAGGCTAGCTCCTTATATATCACCCTATACCAGAATCAACTCCAAATGGATCAAAGACCTCAGAGTCAAAGCAGACATTCTGAAAACATTACATGATGGAATAGGAGAAACCCTAGGTCTCTTTGACCAAGGCTGAAATTTTCTAAAAAGAAACCCAGAAGCACAACGAAGGAAAGAAAGGTTGGACAAATGGGATTGCATGCAATTGCAGAGCTTCTGCATGGCAAAGGACATAGCTAGCAGGATCAATAGAAAGCCCACGGAATCTGAGATGATCTTCACTAGCCATACAACCGACAAGGGTTTCATATCTAAAATAGACCTGGAAAACAAAAAATTAAATCCTCCAACAACAAATACTCAACGAAAGTACTGTCCAATAAATATGTGGGCTAAAGACATAAAGAGAAACTTCTCTGAAGAGGAAAGGAGGGTGACCAATAAACACATGCTCAACCTCCCTAGCCATAAAAGAAATGCAAATCAATCAACACTGAGATATCACCTCACGTAAGTTAGAATGGCTATAATCAAGAACTCTAAAACCAACAGATGCTGGAGGGGATGTGGACAAAAGGGAACCTTAATGCATGTTTAGTGTGTGTGTAATCTTGTTCAACCACTTTGGAATGTAGTATGGAGATTCCTCCAAAGACTCCACATAGAGCTTCCCTATGACCCAGCAATCCCACTTTTGGGCATTTACCCAAATGATCACAAACAAGACCATACTAAAACTACCAGCACAAATATATTTATTGCAGCATTACCATAGCTAAGGTATGGAACCAACCCAGATGCCCCTCAGTAGATGAATGGATGAAGAAAATGTTGTATATATACACAATGGAATTCTATATCTCTATCTGAAAGAATGATATTGCCCCAGGAAATGGAAACTTGGGAAAATTATATTAAGTGAAGAAAGCCAGGTCCAAAGAATCATAGGTCCCATGGTTTCACTTATTAGCAATTGCTAGTGTATGTCTGAGACACGCAGAAATTGTTAGATAAGTTGATGTTAGGTGAAATGAACCGCAAGATAAGAATTCAAATTTATTTTTCTTTCCTGTAATTATTTCTAACATATTTATAAGATGATTTCTTTGTTACTTTGTATGTCCCTCCTGCATGGTATAACCCCTGTTTTCACTGTATTTGATGTTGGTATAATTTGTGGAGGGGAAGGGAAAAACATTTTTAAATAGGGATACAGGTGGACCCATTGCAACAATGGGATATACAAAACATTATGTCGAAAAAACGAATTTTACAACTTTGGGTGGGGGGAAGTGGGATGGGGAAACGGGATGTAAGGGGGGTGAGATTGGAAGGGATGGTAAGGGGAAACAAAGGAGTATGCAACAATGCTTGATAAGAAATGTACTCATTACCTTGCCCATATAATTGTAACCCCTCTGACTGGTATTTTCACACTTAAAAAAAAAAACAGGATAAACCATAAAATATAAAGTGATTTTGATAAAAAAATAAAAAATTATTCAGAATAAATTATCAATAAAAAAACAATCTTTACAGAAGCAAACTCTCAGAGATATTACATGACTTTGTAAAGGATAAAGTGGCTGAATTTAATATAAGTTTAGAAGTATGACCATTCAAAAACATAAAAAGATATTCTTTATTTCATTATATAACCCAAAGCAGAAAGTAAATGTTGTTTAGATGATTTTTTAAAACACAGTCTTTCAGGTGCTGGGAGGGTGGTTCAGTGTAGATTGCTTGCCTTGCATGCATGAGGTCCTGGATTTGATTCCTCAGCACCACATAAGCAGAAAAAGATTGGAGATTTGCTGTGACTCAAGTAGTAGCACTAGCCTTGAGCTGAAGAGCTGAAAGACAGCACCCAGGACCCAGAGTTCAAGCCCCACAACCAACAAAAACAAAACAAAACAAAACACAATCTCTCACTTTTGTGTGCTCAACGTTGTAACACTAGTACTTCAGTCTAGGGCTAAGATTTTAGGTGTGGACATTTATCAACACTCCTGATTCAGATTCTAATTGATAAAATGTTTAATCAATCTTTTGTTTTTACTAATTTTGCTCTTTGTAAATTCACATTTACCTATAAAAAACAGAGTGGCCATCCCAATAACATTCTCAAAGTACTTCCTAATGATGACTTACAAAAAGTTGTATTATATTACAACAAGGAAAACAATGCTACAAATAAGGAAAACCAATACATAAATATTAATGATTAATAAATAAAAAAACAAAACAATTACCACTGTTTCCAATATTTGAAATGTACTACATATTCGATTTATTATTTTCTCATATTGCTGTACATTTAAAACTGCCTAAGTCTATGATGTTAAACCAGAATTTTATAGGCTATCAATAGCCTTTAAAGTTACTCACTAAGATTATTATTTATGGTTCATCTCATCATTTGTATATGGCTTATACCATTTGTTCCTCGCTAACATATAAAGTAAGGAAGCCCTTAAATTTTAACAGAAACTGTGAAGGTAATGTCTTAAATCTTCACTCTGCTTCTTTACACAAACACTTTGCAACTTCTCATTAGTACAGTTTCTATAAACTCTGAAATGTACATACTTAGTAGTGTATGACTGCTACCATGAATCTTATATGCTTTGTGGAAAAGTTTTACAACCTGCTAAATAGTCTAAATTTTGGCATATATGAGCAAATTCCCAAAATTAAACATATTAAAAACATTAAAACTTTTAACAAACCTTAACACTTTCTATAGTGTTCATTATCACAGGTTCGTTGTACAGAATAATTGAATTCCTCCTCCAACACATGCGTTGAACAACAAATGTCTGGAATTATTTTGTTTTTGACATGTCAATCTTGACTTTATTCTTAAATGTGTTATTATGTAAAAAATACATGGCTCTAAAATTTCACCACAATTCTTTTGAATTTAATTTTTGTGGAATTGTCTACTTTAAGAAAATCAATTACACTTTATATATAAAAAATGTTCTGTGCTCAATTCAGTAGTACATACACTAACATTGGAACAATAAAGAGAACAATACCCCCTGACTGAGGATGACACGCAGGTTCGTGAAGCATTCCCGATTTTTAAAAGAACAGATGCTGGATGGGCTTTGGACAGAAGGGAATCTTAATGCATTTTTGTTGGGAGTTTAAACTTGTTCGAAGACTTTGGAAAGTAGTATGGAGGTTCCTCAAAAAACTACATAGAGTGCCTCTAAGGCCCAGCAATCCCATTTTGGGCATTCATCCAAATGATCACAAACAAGACCATACTAAAACTACCAGCAAAACTATGTTCATTGCAGCATTATTTACCATAGATAAGATACATAACCAAACCCGATGCCCCACAGTAAATGAATGGATCAAGAAAGTGTATGTATTTGTGTGTGTGTGTGTGTATGTGTGTGTGTGTGTGTGTGTGTGTGTGTGTGTGTGTGTGTACTGCAATTCTATGCCTCCATCAGAAAGAATGGCATCACCCAGTTTGCTAGGAAATGGAAAGACTTGGCAAAAATTATATTAAGTGAATTAAGCCAGGCCCAAAGAAGTGAAGTAAGCCAGGCCCAAAAAGAAACATATATCCCATGGTTTCCTTATTTGCAATAACTACTATGTGTCTGAGACAAGCAGAAAACATCATATAACTTGATGTTAGGCAACATGAACCCCAAGGTAAAGATTCAAATGGTTTTTCTTTCTTGTGATTGTTTCTAACATATTTATAAGATGATTTCTTTGTTGCTTTGTATGTTTTTCCTGCAAGCTAAAGCCCCTGTTTTCAGTGTATTTGATGTTGGTATAATTTGTGGAGGGGAAGAGAAACACAAATTGTTTAAATAGGGATGCAGGTGGACCCATTAAAATGAGATGAACAAGTAGTTATGTCAAAAAATGATTTTGGCCGGGGGGTGGAGGGATGTAGATGGTGAGGGGGCTGGGGTGGGGGAGGTTTGGTGGGGGTGGGGAGTGGGAGATGGGCAGGGATCGGAAGGGGAAAGAAAGGAGAAGGCAACAATGCTTGATAAAAAATGGAATTCTATGCTTCCATCAGAAAGAATGACATTGTCCCATTTGTTAGGAAATGGAAAGACTTGGAAAAAATTATATTAAGTGAAGTAAGCCAGGCCCAAAGACACATAAGTCCCATGGTTTCCCTTATTTGCAATAACTAGTATATGTCTGAGTCAAGCAGGAAAGGTCAGATAAGTTGATGTTAGGGGAATGAACCCCAAGACAAGTATTCAAATGTATTTTGTTTTTTTTTCTTTTAGGCAATTTTTCTCTAACATATTTATAAGACGATTTCTATGTTGCTTTTTATGTCCCTCCCACAAGGTATAACCCATGCTTTCACTGCATTTGATGTTGGTATAATTTGTGGAGGGGAAGGAAAAAAAAAAAACAATTCGTTTAACCAGGGATACAGGTGGACCCATTGCAACAATGAGATGTACAAGTCCTTATGTCAAAAAATGAACTTTACAACTTTGGGGGGAGGAGGACCGAGTGGGGGAAGTGGGGGAGTATGGGAAGGGGTGGGAAGGGGAAGCAAAGAGGAGGCAACAATGCTTGATAAGAAATGTACTCGTTATCTTGCCCATGTAATTGTAACTCCTCTGTCAGTATTCTCACAATAAAAAAAAAAAGAAAAGAAATGCACTCAATAACTCGCCCATGTAATTGTAACCCCTCGGTATGGTATTTTCACAATAAAAAAAGAAACATAGGTCCTATGGTATCCCTTATTTGCAATAACGAATGTATGTCTGGGATAAGCAAAGAAGGCATGGTAAGGCGAAAAAAAGGAGGAGGCAACAATGCTTGATAAGAAATGTACACATTACCTTTTCCACGTAATTGTAACTCCTCTGTATGGTATTTTCACAATTAAAAAAAAAAGAATAGGTCAAAAGCAAGTGCATATGACTAGATAAGATGATGTTAAGGTAAATGAACCCCATGATAGGGACACAAGTGGTTTTTTATTTCTTTCTGTTGTTTCTAATATATTTATAACGTATGATGTGATTTTTTTATATGTGCGCCCCCCACAGTTAAACCCCTGTTTTCACTCTATCTGATGTTGGTGCACCTCCATCTTCTATATACACTTTTCTAATTTGGGGATGGAAAGGGAAAAAACAAAATGCTTAAATAAGGATACAGTATGACCCATTGCAATAATGTGACGCACAAGACAGTATGGTGAAAAACGAACTTTACAATTTAGGCGGGGTGGGAGGAGGGGAGTGTACTTGTGGAGGTGAGAGGGAAGGGATGGTGGGGGAAAACAAAGGAGGAGGTAACAATGCTTGATAGGAAATATACTCATTACCTTTTTTATTAACTGTAACCACTATGTACAGTACTTTTACAATAAAAAAACATAAAAACATTCTTGGATGGAAGAGAATATTTCCCCTATTTTACCCATTTAATATCATTAACAAAGAAATTAATGCAAAGCACTGATATGAAGATATTTTGAATAAATGTGTGTGTGTATGTATGTATGTATGTGCGTGCCTGCTCATTTTCGTTCTCAGAGTTAGAATTCAGTGCATCAAGTTCTCCCTAGGCCATTCCTCTCTAGATTGATGAGCTACTATATAAGCGAAATCTCCATTCTTGGCTCTTTGCTAGTTCATTAATTTTTTTAAAAAATAATTTCATGAATATTTTTGGTCCTGATTGGCTTCCAAGGGTTATCCACAGATCTCAGGTTCCTGAGCACATACCCGAGTAGACAGGATTACAGGTGTGACCAACCATCACAAGGCTTTCAGAATAATTTAAAAAGTAGAAGAAAATTTACTTCATAAAGGCTTGTTTATCATCTCCTGCTTTTAAAGCATTTTGGAGTGATTATATGTGAATTTATTTCATTTTTGGATTCTTAAAAGGCAGTAAGTGATGGTATTTAAAAGTTTTAATCCTTTTTTTTTATGGGTCATGTGGCTTGAACTCTGGGCTTGGGCGCTGTCCCTGTGCCTTTCAGCTGAAGGCCAGTGCTCTACCCCTTGAACCACAGGGCCACTTCTGCTTTCCTAGTGGTTTATTGGATATGAGAGTATCACAGACTTTCCAGCCTGGGCTGGCTTTGAAGTGCAATCCTCAGATCTCAGCTTCCTCTGTAGCCAGGATTATAGGTGTTAGCCACCAGCTACCGGCTAGTTTTAGTACTTTTTAAAACGTATATTGGAACTGTGGAACAGAAGAAATTTGTCCCTCTTTAGACCTCAATTTATGAGCTCAACTCTGACCATAACCCAATGTCACCAATACAGTCCGTGTTGAAGACAAAATGTGACAGAAAACAATTACCGTGGGCAATAATTGCTATCTTGGACAACATGAATATTGAATTGAGAGTGTAAGGGAATGGAGAGGATTTTACCTACTTTTTTATTGCTGACTTTTGGAAATTTTGACTCATTTCCTTCCCCACTGTGTGTCTTTGCGTCATACACTTAGTGCCTTTAATTACAATATTTCCTAACACTAAAATGGTAATAATATTAGAATTATAGCAAATGTTTTCTTAAGAATTAAGAGAAATAAAACTTGTGAAATACTTGACATAAGCTTCTAGGAATGAGCTTACAATTACATGGGCAAGATAATGAGTATATTTCTTATCAAGCACTGTTGCCTCCTTCTTTGCTTCCTGTTTCCATCCCTTCCCATCTCCCCCCACCCCCCACCCCCCCCCCCACCAAAGATGTAAAGTTCGTTTTTCGACATAAGGACTTGTTTCATCTCATTATTGCAGTGAGTCCACCTGCATCCCTATTTATACGATTTGTTTTTTCCCTTCCCCTCCACAACTTATACCAACATCAAATACAGTGAAAGCATGGGTTATACCATGGGGGACGGACATACAAATCAACAAAGAAATCATCTTATAAATGTTCGAAACAATTGCAATAAAGAAAAAAACAATTGAATCCCTATTTGGGGTTCATTTCACCTAACATCAATGTATCTGACCTTTTTCTGCTTGACTCAGACATATACTAGTTATTGCAAATAAGGGAAACCATGGGACCTATGTTTTTTTGGACCTGGCTTAATTCACTTAATATAATTTTTTCCAAGTCTTTCCATTTCTTAACAAATGGGGCAATGTCATACTTTCTGATGGAGGAATAGAATTCCATTGTGTATATATATATCACATTTTCTTCATCCTTTCATCTAGTGAGGAGCATCTGGGTTTGTTCCATATCTTAGCCATGGGAAATAATGCTGCAGTAAACATAGTTGTGCTGGTAACGGACAAGGGTCTCATATCTAAAATATACCTGGAACCCAAAAAAATTAAATCCCCCAACAACAAATCCTCAAAGAAACAACTGCCCAATAAATAAGTGAGCTAAAGACTTAAAGAGAAACTTCTCTGAAGAGGAAAGGAGGATGGCCAATAGACACATGAAGAAAAGCTCAACCTCTCTAGCCATAAAAGAAATGCAAATCAAAACAACATTGAGATACCATATCACCCCAGTTAGAATGGCTATAATCAAGAACTCTAATAACAACAGAGGCTGGAGAGGATGTGGACAGAAGGGAACCTTAATGCATAATTGTTGGGAGTGTAAACTTGTTCAACTGCTTTGGAAAGTAGTATGGAGGTTCCTCCAAAGACTCCACATAGAACTCCTCTATGATCCAGCAATACCACTTTGGGGCATTTACCCAAATGATCAGAAACTAGCCAGCAGTTTTTTTAAATACTAAATAGAATGCAATAAGCATTACAAAAGCCTTTACATGTAATGAGAAACCAGAAGGAATGTTCTCTATTGACCATGCTCTGCTTCAAAGGCAGCCAGGTGGATAGCTTCCCATGCTGTAAATCAAACTGGTTTTATTATGTGTTGGCAGTATAAAAACATCAGGGACAGAATAATGAAGGAATGTTGTAGACTGAGGTTAAGTACATATGAAAATGTGCAAAACTGATGAAAATGTAAAAGTCTCTGAGTAGTATATTGTGTTTTACATCATTTAAGTTAAATTGCAAAAATAAGGAAGACCTAGAGGAATGAATTCTTTTTGATAGCCAATCAAAGGTCCTTAGAAGATTGAATTCTTTCCTCATTCTTGTAGAGAAATCATCAGATGAGAGGTACTCTATTGTTTTTTTGGTTCTTTCCATTTATACTTCAGTTTGAAATCTGAACTACATGAGACTGAAAGAAACCTAGAAAAATTAGACACGCAGGCTTTGGAAAGAACCATGAACGAAAAATAAATAAAATACATATAGCCTTGTAAAAGGTCTAACTAAATTTATTTGTATAGTCTTAAGTGTAAACAGAAAATGATTTAAACAATATAATGCAACAGTGTTACTCACAAGACAATACGTTGGAAATAGTCTTGGGGGGGCATTGGGATGGAAGAGGGAGAAAAATAGGGGAAAGGATAACAAGTTATAAAAGAAATGAATTCATTATCTTACTTATGAAACTATAACACCTCTGTACATTAACTTGACAATAAAATTTAAATAAATAACATAAAATACATGATAGCAAGCAGCAATACAGGAGATGTGAGTGGGGAAAATACTGTACTATAAAAAGAAGAATAAAACAGCTGTGGGGAGCAGTAATTTTTCTTTAACATAAGAAGTAATAAACTTGCATACAGATTTTCAGCCTCATGTCAGTCAGTAAATAGGGAAAACAAAATGCACAATCAGTAAACCAATAGAGATAAAATAGAAAACTAAACAATTAAGGTGAAGAGATTACATGGACCAAGAATAAAAAAATGACACAATTATTAAACAAATAACAAGCTGGTAAGTTAAAAAAATGTTACTAATAATTCTAGTAATGTTTTTTTACCTCACAACTTATAAGAACTACACTTCAAATCACAGTTTAATAGTATATCATTTTAAAAATAGGTTACTTATTATTGATTTCTTAATATTGAATATTTAATATATAATTTTAATTTCAGTAGCTATAGAAAAGAAAGTGCAACTAAGTTTAATAATATATTTCATGAATTGTACAATTGAGAAACATTAGAATTTTAAAAAATAACATATCAATATTGTTTCATTTCTGTGAATTAATGTAATAATTCAAAATGTGTTCTACACTTAGCACTCATCTTAACATCAAATAATAAATTATTGCACATGACTTGGTATTGGATGGAAGGGTTCAGCACTGTGGTAATATTCACACCACACAGTACATCAGAGTTTGACTCCTCTCATCTAGCTTAAATTGTGGAAATTTGATTTCTACATGCATGTTAAATTCCTACCTAGGTAACATCTATAAAATTATATACAATTATATATATGAGGAGTGTTTCAGATGATACTTAAAAGTCACATTCATTAATTAAATTTTTATTGTTTTCTACCAAATAAATATTTATAGAGAGACTGAATTTCTGAGTAGATAGTTGATGGTGTATGGGTGCTTGATTATACATATTGAGGATTATTTTATATTTCTGCCATTGTTTCTACAATTGGATTTAATTTTCCATAAAGGGTTAAGTGTATTATATTGGATATATAAAAGTAAACTGAATGTTTATTATATTAATATTTTGCCACTTGTCTAATCCCAAGTTTAAATTATCCATATGTTTGAAGTAAAGAAAATAACAACAGATATAAAAAAGATAAATCAGTGTGTAGTGGACAAGTATTTTCACCTTTATTTTGATAGTTGTTCCTCTTTTACACTACAGAATATTCTAGGGAAAATGTGCTCAAGTCTGACCACAACTGCAGAATATTATGGTTTGGTCTATCATAAGAGAAGGAAGGAAGGGGTACCTTCCTTCCAAAAGTCTGCTCCCAGGGATGTGATCTGTTTTATGGTGGTGACTTGTAAATGAACATTTTTGAAAGTCAACCTTGAAAAGCCATCTTGATAGACCATTTTTTGTAAGTGGTTACATTGGATTATCCATGGCTTTGCAAGGATGCCCGATTGCCTCATTTTGAGACAATTAAAACAGGAATTTATTCAGCTGTTCTTTGTATCTTTAGGAGAAAAACCCATTGACTCTAGGCCTGGGGATCAATGGTGCCCAGAGAAGCTACTACCTTGAATAGTAATCCTAGACCTCTAAAAACAAAACAAAACTCCAGTAGGCACAGCCACTCAGGGCAACTATCACAGCCTACATGAAGTCAGGCAAAATACAGAAGCTGAGAGTCATTTAGCTGATAACAAATATATTTTTATGAGGCAGACTGAAATGATTCTTCAGAGAGAGGGTCAAAAGACTGATCAGAGAGACTAAAATTGGTCACACGAAGATTGGAAAATACAATTCCTTGTAGAGCAAATAAATCTTAGAAAGCCTGTGCATATAAGAACAAAACAGCAGACCAACTTCCAGAAAAGTGCACTCTCTTAGAGGTCAGCTTAATGAATTATCAATGGAAATCTTTGCATTCTTAAATATTTGACCACATGTAGGAGAAGGCCAATTGCTGAAGAGAAAGAAAATGTCATCACTGTGTTACGAGGTCCAATATCACATTAGGAAGGAATCAAGCACAGATTTGTAATAAAAAGAGAAAAAAACATTCCAAATGAGGGTTTCATTTGTTTTGATGTAACAGTTTCTGATTTAGGTGCTAGCAATTACCAAACAATTGATCCAGTCCCACAGCTGAGTTGATATTTACTGCTGTATTCCCACATGAAGGAAAATGATGAAATGTGTTGAGGGTGATGTGTTCTAATAGTGATATCTGAGCTTTAGACATATATGAAGAGGGGGATTTTCTTTTATAAAAATCTCCCATTTTTAGCCTGGTGCCAGAGGCTCACGGCTGTAATCCTAGCTACTCAGGAAGCTGAGAACTGAGGACTGCTTTTCAAAGCCGGCCTGGCAGGAAAGCCCCTGAGCCTCTTATCTCCATTTAAACACCAGAAAAGCAGGAGTGGTACCGTGGCTCAAGATGAAGAGCACTGACCTTGAATTGAAGAGCCCAGACTTAAAGCCCCTCGAC
>NW_024872226.1:0-35020 GCF_019054845.1 Dipodomys spectabilis
AAAAAGTTTCCTAGTAACTATTTTCCCCTCTTATAATTTTTATTTCAGTGGTATATGTGTGTGTGCGTTATTCTTCTTTTTTTCTTAAATTTTTTTTTGTTTTTTATTTTGCTCTATTGAACTTCTGATCTTTATTCTTTCTTTCTTATTCTTTTCACCTTTACTTCTCTTTTGTTCTTTTTTATGTGACTTAATTGTTTTTCTGCACATTCTCAGATATACACATAGTCGATTATTAGACCTTATCCTCCATGTGTACACACTTAATCCACAAATTTATTACTCAGTTCAAAACCTCTTAGACTTAAATTCCTTAATAGCATTACTACCTATTTATACCTATGTAATATTTTAAGTATTTTTATTTTTAAGTTTTTCACATCTCCTTTATATCCCTCCCCTTCTGCATTATATGCACGTTCTTCTCTGAATATTTCGTTTTCGATTCTGCATAATATTTTTAATTTTTACTTTTCTATTTTTTCTGGTCTCTTTTTCCCCCTTTCTCTTTTCTTTTTTCTCTCTCTACTTTCATCCTATCCAACCT
Source organism: Dipodomys spectabilis (assembly GCF_019054845.1). Lineage (NCBI taxonomy): Eukaryota > Metazoa > Chordata > Mammalia > Rodentia > Heteromyidae > Dipodomys > Dipodomys spectabilis. The sequence goes on from NW_024872226.1 coordinate 548, forward strand.
ATTTCCTGCTTTGAGATTAAGACTTAGTTAAGTTAAATCTCCCTGTGCGTTCCCACATCTCTCTATTCCTATTTTTTACCCACATCTCTCCCTCAACCTAATAATTTCTGGTTTGCCAAATTCGGATTTGCAGTTTGTAGCCCATTAATATATAGTTGTTTGACGTTGAATAGATGTTCTATTGAACTATATTGTATCTGCAGACTATTGACTGGGCAAATATAGACTTTGGTTGATGCTTGCCTTAAGATAGTGTTCAAGCAAAAAACTGGTGTTATTTTCATCCCAAATAGGCAGAGTAAGCCGGAAAAACAAAAGAAAAATGTCAAGTCCGGGTATCTCAACTCCCACTCATGATAATCAGGGGACAGAACAGATAATGAATAATCCAGAGGAGAGTTCCCAAATAGCTCTACAAACACTGCTGGCAAACATAATAAATGAAAAGATTGAAAACATACAAAGGAATCTGTATGAGCATGATAGGGAGAGAAGGAAGCAAACAAAAGATCAATGGAGGCAAACAAAAGGTCAATACAGGAAAAGATTGAAAACCTACAAAGGACTGTGTATGAGCATGATAGGGAGAGAGAGGAGGCAAACCATAGGTTTATAAAGGAATATCCTGAGCGTGAGGAAGCTACTCAAAAACTGATACAGGATTTGCGTGAACAGCTTGAGAATACTCAAAGAGAAAGGCAGGAATGGCATGAGCAGGTTGAGAACACTCAAAGAGAACTACAGGAATGGCGTGAATGTGAGGAAGATAAGCGAAGAGTAATACAGGAATTGAGAGAGTAGGATGAGGATACACAATGATCACTAAAGGTATTCATGGAATCCAGTAACAAACAGGTGAAGTAATTAAGGGAGACCACAAAGAGAATGCTGAATGGAACCCAACAGAAGAAATGGGAATCTAAGCAAACCATAACCAAACAACTAATTGACTTGAGAATAAATACTGAACACCAAATTAAAGAAGTAAAGAAGTTTATACAAGATCTAAAACAAAGCTTCAATAAAGCATTTGAAGCCATCAAAGCTGTCCAATTAGAAGGAAAAGAAATTTTAAAAAAGTGGAAACTCTTGACAGCAGGTTAGACCATGTAGAAGATCGAAACTCGGGGATTGAAGACAGCCTAAATATTATAGAGAAAGAACATACAACCATCCAAGTCAAGTCCAAGAAATATGACAGATCTATCCAACAGTTGGAAGACAGCATCAGAAGGCCTAATCTAAGGATAATGGGTGTAGAGGAGCACCTAGAAACAGAAGAAGTAAATCGTCTAGGAAATTGGTTTAACAGAATCCTAGCAGAGAACTTCCCAAACATGGAAAAAGATATGCCTATTCAGATACAAGAAGCTTTTAGAACTCCAAATAGACCAGACAGGAACAGGACATCCCACCGTCACACTATAATCCGCACAGGATGAATTCAGACCAAGGAAAAGATCCTTAAACATTTGAAGGAGAAAAGATTAATCACCTATGAAGCAAACCAATTAAAATCACCTCAGATTTCTCAGCAGAGACAATCAAAGCAAGAAGAGCCTGGAATGATGTATGCCATGCCTTAAAAACAAACAGCAATCAACCAAGAATACTGTACCCAGCTAAACTCTCCTTCATAACTGAAGGCCAAATAAAAACCTTCCATAGCAAAGAAAAATTGAAACAATACATCTCCACCAAACCAGCCCTACAAAAGATTCTTAAAGACGTCCTACACATAGAAAACCAACAAGACCACAATAAAGGCCAATAAAAATGCACCCAAACTGAGAATCCAAGAACATAGGAAGAACCCAGTTTTTGTAGCCCCCAAGAAGGTAGATAACATGACAGGAGCTCCCAAATTCCTCTCAGTCCTATCTCTCAACATTAACATACATAATTATCCAATTAAGCGACATGGACTGTACAGTAGGATTCAAAACAAGATCCTTCTATCTGATGTCTTCAGGAGTCACATCTTGCCAGTAAACACAAACACATTTTAAGTGTTAAAAGCTGGAACAAAATCTACCAAGCAAACGGCCCCCATAAACAGTCGGGAGTTGCAATCCTAATATCAGATAAAATAGTCTTCAAATTAAAATTCGTGAGAACAGATAAAGAAGGTCGCTACATAATAATTAAGGGATTTCTCCTTCAGGAGGATATTATAATTTTAAATATCTATTCGCCAAACAACGGAGCACCAAAATTTATCCAAGAAACATTCCTTTCCCTCAAATCCCACATAGATCCAAAGACATTAATTGTTGGGGATTTTAATACACCACTCTCTCCTCTAAATAGATCAACTCGGAAAAAACCCAATAGAGAAACGCAGATGTAAACAACTGCATAGATCAAGTAGATTTAACAGACATCTACGGAATATTGCACTCAGCAGCATCACAATACAAGTTTTTCTCAGAAGCACATGGAACATTTTCTAAAATAGACCACATTTATGCCACAATGCAAACTTGTCAAAATTGAGAAACATTGAAGTTATACCTTGCATTCTCTCTGACCACAAGGGAATAAAATTAGAACTCAACACCAAAAGCCACCAAAGAAAGTCCGGTATCACATGGAGGCTGAGAAACACACTGCTGAACCACCAGTGGGTCATGGAAGAGATTAGAAAGGAAATTCAAATGTTCATGCAATTCAACAAAAATGAGCACACAAATTACCAGCTCCTCTGGGACAAGCAAATGCAGTACTCAGAGGCAAGTTTATAGCTCTGAGATCCTATATCAACAAATTGGAGAGATCTGAAACCAACAATTTAATGAGACATCTGAACCTCCTTGAAAAAGAGCAGCAAGATATACCCCAATATAATAGATGGAAAGAAATAATTATTTTAATTAATTCATTTTAATTAAAATTAAATCAGAATTAAATGAATTAGAATCCAATAAAACTATAGAAAGAATCAACAAAACAAAGAGTTGGTTCTTGGAAAAAATTAACAAAATTGACAGACCCTTAGCAAATCTTATCACAAAAAGAAGAGAACACACCCAAATCAATAAACTCAGAGATGAGAATGGAAACATCACCACAGAAACAACCAAGATTCAGAATATTATAACGGAATAATTCGCAAAACTTTATGCTAATAAGTTTGAGAACTTGGCAGAAATGGACTTTTTCCTAGCAAATATTGACATGCCAATACTAAACCAAGATGAGTTAAACCATCTTAACTGGAGCTTATCAAGCATTGAAATAGAAACAGCAATAAGAGACCTCTCACCTAAGAAAAGTCCAGGTCCAGATGGTTTACAGCAGAATTCTACAAGGCCTTTAAACGCAGAGCTCACACCAATACTACTCCAACTCTTCAATGAAATTGAAAGAGAAAGTTCACTATTCACATTCTATGAAGCCATCATCACCCTCATCCCAAACCAGGCAGGGACTCATCAAAGAAAGAGAACTATAGACCCATTTTTTTTTGATGAACATTGATGCAAAACTTCTCAACAAAATTATGGCCAATCGTCTTCAACAATGCATCCAGAAAATCATTCAACATGATCAAACAGGATTCATTTCAGGGATGCAAATCAATTAATATAATTCCTCACATCAAGAGAAGCAAGGATAAGAACCACATGGTTATCTCAATATATGCAGAAAAAGCATTTGACAAGATCCATCACCCCTTTATGATGAAGGTTCTGGAAAAATTAGGAATCCATGGAACATTCCTCAATAGAATAAAGGTTATATATGACAAACCTACAGCCAGCATTATACTTAATGGTGAAAAACTAAAGTCATTTCCTCTTAACTCAGGAACAAGACAAGGATGTCGACTATCGCCAATTCTCTTCAATCTTGTATTAGAATCCCTATCTACAGCAATAAGACAGGATGCAAACATAAAGGTGATCCAAATAGGGAAAAAAGAAATAAAACTCTCCCTCTTTGCAGATGACATGATCTTGTATTTAACGAATCCCATAGACTCCACTCCCAAATTACTCAAGTTGATTCAAAACTTTGGCAAAGTAGCGGGGTATAAAATTAACCCCAAAAATCAATGGTTTTTCTGTATGGCAAGAATAAAAGTGTTGGTGAAATTAGGAAAGCAACTCCATTTGTAATAGCCCCACAAAAAATAAAATACCTTGGAATTAACTTAACCAAAAAGTGAAGGACCTTTATGATAAAAACTGTAAAAACTTGGCAAAGGATATCAAAACAGAACATAGAAAATGACAAAAACTCCCATGCTCCTGGATTGGAAAAATCAACATCGTGAAAATGGCAATACTTCCCAAGGCTATCTATAAATTCAATGCAATACCTATCAAAATTCCAAACTCAGTCTTCAAGAAAATAGAAGAGGCAATTCAAAAATTCATATGGAATAATAAAAGACCCCGAATAGCACAAACGCTCCTCAATTGAAAGAAAACTGCTGGAGGAATACAAATACCAAATTTCAAACTCTACTATAAAGCCATAGTAATCCAAACAGCAAGGTACTGACACAAGAACAGATCTCTGGACCAATGGAATAGAATTGAAAACCCAGAAATGAACCTACAGACCTATAGCCATCTAATCTTCAATAAGGGAGCTAAAACAATAGTATGGAAGAAAGACAGCCTTTTCAGTAAATGGTGCTAGCAAAATTGGTTAACTAATTTTAGAAAACTAAAGCTAGATCCTTATATGTCACTCTGCACCAGAAGCAACTCCAAATGGATCAAAGACCTCAGAGTCAAAGCAGACACTCTGAAAACATTACAGGATGGAATAGGAGAAAACCTAGGTCTCCTTGGTGCAGTCCGAAATTTTCTTAATAGAGACCCAGAAACACAACAATCAAAGAAAGTTTGGACAAATGGGATTGCATGAAGTTGCAGAGCTTCTGCATGGCAAAGGGCATAGCTAGCAAGATCAATAGAAAGCCCACAGATTGGGAGAAGATCTTCACTAGCCATACAAGGGACAAGGGTCTCATATCTAAAATATACTTGGAACTCAAAAAATCAACCCCCCAACAACAAATCCTCAAAGAAACAACTGCCCAATAAATAAGTGGGCTAAAGACTTAAACAGAAACTTCTCTGAAGAAGAAAGAAGGATGGCCAACAGACACATGAAGAAATGCTCAACCTCCCTAGCAATAAAAGAAATGAAAATCAAAACAACATTCAGATACCACCTCACTACAATTAGAATGGCAAAAATCAAGAACTCTAAAAACAACAGATGCTGGAGGGGATGTTGGTGGGAGTGTAAACTTGTTCAAACCCGTTAGAAAGAAGTATGGAGGTTCCTCAAAAGACTACACATAGAGCTCCCCTATGACCCAGCAATCCCACTTTTGGGCATTTACCCAAATGTTTACAAACAAGACCACACTAAATCTACCAGCCCAACTATGTTTATTGCAGCATTATTTATTATAACTAAATTATGGAACCAACCCAGATGCTCCTCAGTAGATGAATGGATTAAGAAAATGTGGTATATATATACAATGGAATTCTATGCCTCCATCAGAAAGAATGACATTGCCCCATTTGTTAGGAAATGGAAACACGTGGAAAAAATTATATTAAATGAAGTAAGCCAAGCCCAAAGAAACATAGGTCCCATGGTTTCGCTTATTTGCAATATCTAGTATATGTCTGAGTCAAGCAGAAAAGGTCAGATAAGGTGATGTTAGGGAAATGAACCCTAATATATGTATTCAAATGTTTTTTTTTCTTTCTTGTGATTGTTTCTAACGCATTTATGAGATTATTTGTTTGTTGCTTTATATGTCCCTCCCCCACAGTATAACCCCTGCTTTCACTGTATTTGATGTCGTTATATTTTGTGGAGGGGAAGGGGAAAAAAAGTCGTTTAAATAAGGATACAGATGGACCCGTTTCAACAATGAGAAGTACTAGTTTTTATGTCGAAAATGAACTTTACAACTTTGGTGCGAGGGGGTGGGGTGGCGGTGAAGATTGGGTGGGGCGGAGGAGGAAGGATTGGAAGGTATATAAAAATGTTTTTTCTTTCATGTGGTTGTTTCTATCACATTCATAAAATTATTTGTTTGTTGCTTTGTATGTCCCTACCCTACGGTCTAACCCCTGCTTTCAGTGTATTAGATGTTGGGATAATTTGTGGAGGGGAAGGGACAAAACAAATCATTTAAATAGGGATACAGGTGGACCCTTGCAACAACGATATGTACAAGTTATTTTGTTGAAAAATGAACTTTACAATTTTGGCCTGGTGGAGGGGAGGCGGGGGTAGTGGGTAGGGGGAGATTAGGCGGAGGTGAGGGGTTGGGGGTGCAAGAAGGGAAGGGATGGGAAGGGGAAACAAAGGAGGAGGCAACAATTCTTGATAAGAAATGTACTCATTATATTGCCCATGTAATTGTAACTCTTTTGTATGGTATTTTCACAATTAAAAAAATTTTAATTGTTAAAAAAAGAAAAAAAATAAAAAAGAAATAAAATAATATAAGGACCTAGGAAAAAGGAATCTTAAACATTTTCTGTATGGAATGTAATCTGAAAGGACACATTTATTAATGAAGGTATATATTATATAACAATGTAGACTTCAAAGTATTATATCTAGAAGACAATGAAATAGATTATGGAGTTTATACAAACATAGATACTTTTTGTAGACAAGCACCAGGAATATCTTTAGTTTCTATACTATTCATTTCAACCGATAAGTTAAAATGAAAAAAATCACAAGCTCTGCAGAAATCATTATAGATGCATACAAACAACTCTTGAATACATTTTGACATCAAAGTCAGGCAATTCACGTGGAAGAATACTATGGAATCCATGAATTTTTAAATTAAGATATTGCTGTTGCTTTGTATATGAAAATATTTTATAGGAACACAAAGTATGGACTGGCACTTTTGAAATTTAAGAAACTTAACCAAACCATTTCTACATAGGAGAACAATATGTACAGCCATCCACAACTTCAAAGAGGTAGTGATACATACTTATCCTTTTGGCAATATCAAATGCAGTTTATTCCAAGTTGTTCTTCAGACCTGGTTTGATATAATGGTTCAACAGAAGGAGATACAGCATATCTTCGCTATTTCTATTCCCAGCAGCAATATGCAAGGGTGTCAAGAGGCCTTTAGTTTGGGGATTGGTATCTGCATCATGATGAAGTAAGAACGAATCCATTCTGGTGTTATTCCACATATAAGCACTGTGCAGGGGTGCCAAGCCATTCAGAGTTATTGCATGAATATCTGCCTTGAGCTACCAACTCATAGACAATGTCTAAATGTCCACTCTTGGCTTCCCGATGAAGAGGGGTATACTTACCTCATCCCTAGTATACATATGAGTGCACTTTTTGGAAAGTAGTCTCGGCACTGTAGTAAGGCGATTAATTTCGGCATACCAAAGAAGAAATTTGCATGGATTCTTCTCCATTATTTTCTTGCAATTGATACCATTCCTCACGTTTTCACCTCGTTCCTTGTCTTCATCAGAATTGCCTAACCAGAGACTTTGAGTACCAGTGGGAATGAGATGCCCATGTATTTCCCCAATAGTTCACGTTTGTTGAAATGGTCAGAAAAATCCAGTTAATTTTCTGCATATGTTTTTTCACCATGATTTATTTTCTCTTTTTCCATTTTTACTATACTAAATTATTCTAACTGGAGAGTAGTGAATTGATAGAGAGCAGAGGAAAGATTTTCCTCCGTATTCAAATGCATAGACTGAAAATGAGGACCAGTGGTGTATTCATGTGCAGCTTATTCTAGGAAGGAGAAAATAGGAAACAATGCCTTCTACGTAAAATATTTGGGAAATACCATGATATAGTTTAAGAGAACTTACTATACAATATATGAACTTTAAGAGCATTCTAATAGATGCATTATTTATTGGTACCCAACATTAGAAAAAAATGTACAGTAGTAAAATAGAAGTCCTTTGCATGACTATTTAAATTCCTTGTTTTTTTAAAGACACTGGTTTTCATCTAAAAAAGTAATCCTATCTATTGTCTTAAAGTAATTTTGATGATTGAAGATGCTTAATGAGAAGTCAAAATGTATTAATATTCCTTTGATATCAGTTAAATTTCATTTTTCTTCTTGGAGAATATAATGATCAAAGCAATATTTCAGAATCAGAAAGCAAGAGTTCAGCATCATGCTTCCAGTGCAAGTGGATCACCAGTAAATGATCCTCGATACCATTTTCCACAAAGTTTTTTCATAGATACAATCTGTCTGCCTTCTCTAGCTGCTTTCCTAGCCTGGACCTTTTCTTTCATTGTGCAGGAAAAGTGTGATTCAACTGATTTCAGTCATATTTGTTCCTAGAATTATCAAGGATTTAGATTCTTTTTTTTAAATTAGTTGTGGAGCCTGAACTCTGGGCTTCGGCACCGTCCTTGAGTTCTTCAAATCAAGGCAAGCGCTCTACCACTTGAGCCACAGAATCACTTCTGTGGTTCTGTTTATGTGGTGCTGATTTGGGAAATGGTAGAGCAGAAAGTGAAATGATGCAACCAAATATATAAAAGCAAAATAAATTAGGACAATTATGGAGCAACCATATTGTCTATGAAAATCATGAAAGAGAGAGAGGAAGAGAGATACAGATGTGCAATTACCTAGTTAGCCACAAAATCAATGTTTCTGATCTATATACAGAGCAAACAAATTTATTTTTTATTTGTTAAAAGATGGAAATAGAATTTATGTATTTACTTGAAATTAGTACATACATTTTTAGTCGCCTACATAAAGAGACATAGCTTTGACCAAATTACAGACAAGAATCTTAATCCTTGGGCTGGGAAGGTGGCTAAGTGGTAGAGTGATTTTCTTGTAGCTTACTACACTGTGGACACTACTTTCCAAAAAGGCCACTCATTTGAATACTAGGGATGAGGATGAGTATAGCCCTCTTCATCGGGAAGCCTAGAGTGGACACTTAGACATTGTCCATGAGTTAGTAGCTCAAGGCAGATATTCATGCAATAAATCTGAATGGCTGGACACCCCTGCACAGTGCTTATATGGGAAACATATTGCAGCTCACACACACACACACACACATCATCATCAGATTTCTTCTTAAGTATTTTTTGTGTATGGTCTTAAGAAGAAATTTACATTACTAACTTAAATTTCTGACAGAACAATATAATCACTGTAAATCTTGCTTCTATACTCTCAGTATTAAATTGCTACCTAAGTATGTGCAATAGATAAGTATAAGAAAAAGTAGAAGCCACACTAGTGTCTCATGTCTTTATTCCTAGCTAATCAGATAGACGAAATCTGATGTTTGTGGTTTGAAACCAGACCAAGAAAAATAGTCCATTAGATTCTGGTTTGAAAGTAACCAGCAAAAGCTAGAAATGGAGCTGTGTTATAAGCAATAAAATGCTAGCCTTGAGAAAACTAAACAAAAAATCATAAATTCTGGGACAGAGCTAGACCCTGAGTTCAAGCTCTAGTATTAGTATTTAACTAATGAAGGAATGAATTAGTTAATTACCTAAAATAAAATAAGTGGTCACATGTGGAGGGGCAGGTAAAATGTAACAACCCTGGTGAATGGAATATGTATTATTTTGTAATAAGGCAAATTATCATTTGTCCTAATCACTAATATTTTATTTGAAATTTTTTGTACAAAAACCCCTGAATTTGGCATGTGTATATATGTGTACATGTGCACACATGTGTGTTTAAGTGTGTGTGTGTGTGTGTGTGTGTGTGTGTGCGCGCTGTTGCAATGTTGCTTGCCAATTTGAACAGGATGAGGCTGAAAAGAGCTGTGTTGCAATGCTTTTTATTTATCAGTGTTCTGTCCTGTCATTTCAGTGGAACCACCCTTCTGTACATTTTATTTGTTAATAACATCATCATAATCAAAGCATTTACAACATTAAGTTAGATAAAAGAGATAATTTTCAGCGCTTAGTATATATTAGTTAAAAAGACACACATATAATTGGGTAGTAAGTTATTACTGTAAGAAGACTGTCAGTTCAAAATATGTATTTGACCTCTTAAATTGCTTATATTTTCAAGAAATACTCATGGAGTGATTTTGACCAACTTGCACAAATAGGTATTACTCTCTGGTTATTTCTGTGAAACGCAAGGTGGATAAACTCTTTCTGGATTTCTGTTGATAATAACTTTCTTTGTAATATCGTATCTATTCACACTAAGATAATAAACCCTGTATTTTTAAGATTTGTATATCCCATCTTATTGACTGAAAATCAGTATTGTGGCTATTCTTGTTAGATATATATTTCAAAAAAACAAACAAAAACATGTGTCACCTCCAGATTGTGGATGCATTTGAAGTTTGTACATACAAAGGTTTCTTCATTAATAGTTCTTTTGTGGGAGTAACTATCACAACTTTAACAAATAAGGCTTTTAGAATATCTTTTCCAATATAAATAACATCCAAGATCTAGTCTTGCAATTTCTGAAAACCATTTAAATATTTTACTATTATTTTAGTTCATTGACTGTACAGCTAAAGACATTTCTGAAATAAATATTGTTAAGATCTGAAAATGTAAGTGGGTATATAGGCTTTTTATGCATCATTTTAGGAAAAGACAGTTTTTATGAAACTAAAAGAAACAGAATAAAAGAATGTAAGTGAATTGGGTAATCTAATTATTAGTATAATTTTGTTTTCAATTAGCACAGTCCTTTGAATGTAGATGATGCAGTTAAATTGTTTTTTGTCTCACTGTGCTTCAGTTATTTTTAGATTATTTGCAGTTATAAGAATGAATTTGTAGTTTAAATAAAGGTGTTTTAAAATGATTAGGATTAATCTTGTGTTTTGTATTCTACTCCCATGAAAATGAGTTATTATCAAGTGTTAATAGTTTATAATTGAATCTTCAGTATCATAAGAAATTTTGAAAAAATTTGGTAGTGTTGATGTCTTTTTTTCGGGGGAATCCGGTAGTGGGGCCTGAACTCTGGGCACTGTCCCTCAGCTCTTCAGCTCAATTCTACCGCTCTACCACTTGAGACACAGCATCACTTCCAGCTTTTTTCTTTTTGCTTATGTGGTTTCGAGGAATCGAACACAGGGCCTCATGCAGGAAAGGCAAGCGCTCTACCACTAAGCCACCTTCCCAGCCCTTCATGTCTTTTTAAACCAATAGTATTCACAAAATGGAGAGTCTTTAATTCACACTTAGGCCTTGGTGTCTATTATTTTTAACCTCTCATTCCTAACATTAATGATAGGTTAGAGTGCATTTTTGGTTATAGCAAAGATAAAATATTTATCTAGGGTCAAAGGTGATTTTTATATCTGTCTTGCTTTAATAGCATTTTAAAGTAGTACCTTTCTCTCAAAATGTTGGGTATAAAAAGCAATCAAAATACTTCTAATGGTAAACAACTTAGTTGAGCTACAATGTGGAAATGATTGGTCCATAAGACCTGCTGTCTGTTTCCATCAGGAATTATGGAGGTCATTTTCAGTAAGACAGTGTTAAACAAAGATAGGGTCCCCATGCAGTTCAGTGTTTAGTGAAGGGTTAAAATATGATTTCTACTATTTTGAGCTAGAAATCAAGAATGTTATACTTTAGCAGTTCTTTTCAACAGGGAGGTATGCATTGATTATGAACTTTGAGTATTCATATTACAGTTCCCTATTTTCTAACAAAGATAAAGTGAAATATTATGAGTGTACACAATAATTCTGGGAAAATGTCCTAGAATTTGTAGACTAAGTGTTGGTATTTTAGTCATAAAATAGAATGAGGTTAATTGATACAGTGGGAGATGAACCTCAGGCTAACACTTACCATGTGTGCAATGCTGTACTAGTAATTCCAACTTTGAAGACTACAATATCATCAACTGAGAATTAAAAATGTAAGGAGCTCCATTTTATGGAATTATTGTGAGGATTAAATTATAAACCATAGGTAAAGTACTTGGAAAAACAATCAATTAACGTTTGGCACATTCTACCTGTTATATTATCATGTGATGAAATCTAGCATTTTTACTGTGATATTATATGTGCAATGTGATGTATTGAAATTCATTGCATTGGTCACTTTTCTGTCACTATGAGGAAAATAGCTGCAAAGAAAATTTCTGAGGTGGAAACTATTATATTGACTCATGGTTTAAGAGAACGCAGTTTAAGATCAAATGTCTCCCTTGTTTTTAATCATGTGTTTATTATCTTAACTAGTTGTACACCGGAATTTCCATTCAATAAATGAATTTTTTAAGTATAATGGATCTTTACATAACTTTTCCTACCCTTCCAAACCTCACCCCACTTTAATTTTTTCTAGTTTCATATTATTTCCATTGAATATAATGTCTTCACTGTTACTCCATAACTCTCTTTATTCCTTCCATTTGACTTCCCCTCACATCTTCCAAGTGATAGTTTTCTGGTATTCATTTTTTTGGATTAAAATTCAATTTTATAAGAAATTACACCTTTTAAATATTGCTCTGAAAAATGAAAGCTTTGGTTAATACGTTGTTTAACTTGCATAAAATTCTGGCTTCCAAATACGCAACAGAACATGGGTCCTTTGTGTGTCTGGCTCTGACTTCGTTTACTTAAGATATTTTTAGATCTATCCATTTCTTTGCAAATAATGGATAGGTCCAATAAAATTGTGTATATATGACACAATTTCTCCAATCATCCTTCCGCCAAAGGGCATCATGGCTGTTTCCATAACTTGGCTATGGTGAATAGTGCACTAATGAAGATGGTTGTGAAAGTGATTTTACTGTAACCTTTTGGAAGAATTCATCACTATCTTTCTGGGAGCAATCCTCTAGCCAGTTTTCCAGAATAAGCACATGCTTCCCTTCATCTCCATCACAACGTATTGCAAGTCCTCAAAAACAAACTACCCCATACAAGTCTCAATATGCTAAAACCACACTGTGCCCATATTCTTTCAATACATTTTTAATAATTACATAAATTTAGTGATAACCTTCTATGTACTTTCTTAATGTGGGAATGAGAGACATAAAAACAGAGTAAAAGTAAGAAATATGCATTTTAATTAGCTATTATCATATTTAAAATCTTTTTCAGCTCTATTCATAGCCTCACTTACTATTATTTTAATTTTTATTTGATTACTTCATCTATCTCCTAAATTATAACAAGTGAGTTAAATACAGACAAGAGAAGGAGAAAAGTAAAGTGTCCTAAGTCAAGTTTCTTTTTAATCCATCTAATAGTTTGGACCAGAAGTCGGTGAAAATGGGAAAAAAATAAAATAGAAAATAGAGCATTGTATATACCTGTTACAATGTAAGGGTATTTTAATAGTAATATGATAATTAGTTCCCAAAGAAATAAGAGAAAGAATAACTAAACTCTAAAGGGAAAAAATGAAGAGAGAAAAGAAGCAAAGTAAAACTTTCATCAATAACAAACACAAGAGTTTGGAACTGGAAAGGTAGTGGGAATATTCTAAGTAACAATAAAAATTGCTAGCGTGGATAGAATATGAATCACATTTTATCATATATAATTTTGATAAAACATACTAGGAATGAAAGTTTCAAAGTCATGATTTAAAACACTATTTGGATTACAACTAGGCAGTATAGCTCAGTGGTAAAACATTGGCCTAGCATGTGTGAAGCAATGGTGTGACCTCCCAAAAATTACAAAGTACACACAAAGTACACACACACAATAACCACATAAACACACACATACACACCACATACACATATTTGGAATAAAGATGTTATCATATTAAACGGAGGAAATTATCACAAATAGTAAAAGTATGTTATATGAAATCATAATATTGCTCATACTATTTAAAAGTTTAGTACAAATAAAATAATCAAAATATGCTTGTATTTTAATAGCTTAAGTAAATTGAAAATTAATAGAAGAAATGAGAACCTTTGCAAATAAGTTTAAATAATAAACATTTTGAAATATGTGTCCTTTTATTTTGAAAAAAGATTGTTACTGGTGTTTTAACTCAAGATTTAGAATATGATAGCGAGGTGCTGTATATAACACTAGCGATGACTATATCTCTAATCATTTCACTCTGAATAGTTTTATAATAAGGTCACAGAGTTTCTCAGTATCTCCCAAATTACAAACTCTATTTACACTTCCCACCATAGCTAGAAAATTGATGCCACAAATCACCATGCCAAGCTCAAACTTTTTTAATTCAAGTAAAAATATTTCCAAAAAGTGACCAAGTAATGAAGCCTTTCTTAATAAAGTATGTGCTTCTTGAAAATACAGTAAGTATTTTTTACCTGGACAAATATGTTTATAAGTATAAGAAAATAAATTTATTTAACATCATTAACCATATAAAATTTAAGAAAACAATTTTAAAATAGTCACATATTAAATATTATAAAAGCAAAATATATGTGTCTGAATAATTTACATGTGTAAAAATAATGCAAAAATAAACTAATTCTACAACTCTGAAAAAAATGAATTATCCTAAAGAAACAAATGAAAACATTTAAGCACAAAATTTGAACTTTAGAAAATAAAATGAAGTGTACTCTTTAGTTGACTTAATTAAGTGTAAACCCTCTGTATATCAATTTTATAATAAAAATTCATGAACAAAGAAAGCAAAAGTACCCATTGATCAGTAGCAACAGCAAAAGCATCAGTAGTTCTTGTTTTGTGTGTATAAAAATATCGATGGATGATAAGCTCTACATAGGAGAATGATTTGTATAATACTGCGATCATCTTAGCAAGTAAGATTTCAAATCTTCAAAAGGTCAAAGAGAATTGTATATGATCCAGCCATTACACTTCTATGTATGTATTAAAGAGAAGTAAAAAATTTGTTTGGACAGGGAATGTAGTTCATTGACAGTGCACTTGAGTAGTATGTGTGAGACTCTGGAAATAATCCCCAAAAACAAATTTGAAAAGACACACTATAGAGGATGTATGCTGGACAAATTCCTGTAAGTGAATTTTATATCTATTTTAATGTCTGTTCTAAAATTTACAGCATTTCTATTTGAAGAAATGCAAGTTTGTGAAAATTAGGCTTGGAAAACCTATTATTGTACAATTTACTTCCAAAGCACTAAAATGCATACAATAAAAGATTATATATTGCATGTGAATTTCATTTCTGTTTTTTGAAACACAATAGCAATGACATATAGCTCCTACATGGTCCATCATTCTTTCCCCTCTCACTCTCCTCTGTTGTACAGCTCAAGTTGTTATCATTCAGATTTATTATGTTACAGCATTATCTAAATCTTAACTTATTCCTAAATTAATTTTAGTTGTTTCAAGTATTCTCTAAAGACATTTCTCTATATATAATATCTGGGGTCATGTGTTTTTACAAGGTACAAAATATGAGTGACTATCAAACATCTAGATATCTCTGTAGAATATTGATCCACCTGCTCAATTAACTCGTATGTAAATTCAAGGAATACAGGTCAGTGAGAACAATCTTGTAAAATGGAGTAGCTTCAGCCTTCATAGTAGCTTTGAATCTTATTACCATGTTTAGTAGTGAAGACAAAATAGTTCTACTATAGCCTTGGAGCAAAGCAGCCTTGGACTAATTTTTTTAATTGTTTTGAAATTACAAAGAATTGATACCATTAAGAAAATGATTTTTTTTGGAAATCAATTAAAAATGTTTATTACTTATTATAACTCAAATAACAAACAAGAGTATTTTTATACAATCATTACAAATATCATTTTATTACTATAGTAAAATAGAATAAAAGACCAGTCCCAATATATTATCATTATTCTTAATTCCTAATTATTACCTAAATATCTTAAACAAACTAAATAGTCATGTCTTTAACATAAACGTAAATATTCTATACTTTTTACTTAACATTTTCCAGGGGCATGTATTCATGTTTCTAAGAAATGTTCACAGCAGTTAAAATGTGCTTTTGTGAAATTAATGTGATATATTTTGTTGTTGTTTACAAGGCCTGGGCATTACCCCTAAGCCTTTTTATGCTCAAAGCCAGCATTCTACAACTTGAGGCACAGAGGTAATTCCTGTTTTTAGTGGTTAATTGGAGATAAGAATCTAACAAGTACTTTTTTTTAGGGGGGAGTCCAGTCGTTGGGCCTGGGCGCTGTCCCTCAGCCCTTCAGCTCAAGGATAGTGCTCGACCACTTGAGCCTCAGAGCCACTTCCTGCTTTTTTCTTTTTGCTTATGTGGTGCTGAGGAAGCGAATCCAGGGCCTCATGCATGCAAGGCAAGCGCTCTACCACTAAGCCACCTTCCCACCCCCTAACTAGTACTTTCCTGTCTGGGCTAGTTTCAAACACAATTCTAAGATCTCATTACCCAGAACAGCTTAAATTATAGGCGTGAGTCACTGGCGCTTGGTTGGATATATTTTTTAAATTTTAATTATGTTTTAAGATTTTTGTTTCACTATAATATACATCATTCTACACATAAATTCAGATATATGTATATATTTCTGATGACAAATAATCTCTAAAAATGTATGTATTTCTACATAAAATATCTATATCTATATCTCTCTCTCTATATATACATTGCTGAAGACAGACTTACTCTAAAACTTTTATGCTATTTTTTGACCTTTTTCATTTCAAAGATATACAGTCTATT
Organism: Dipodomys spectabilis; assembly: GCF_019054845.1. Lineage (NCBI taxonomy): Eukaryota > Metazoa > Chordata > Mammalia > Rodentia > Heteromyidae > Dipodomys > Dipodomys spectabilis. Next base: position 17,229 of record NW_024872226.1, read on the forward strand.
GTTCCAAAAGTTTCCTAGAATACAATAACTAATATTTCAATAGAATGTAGAATCTATTACTTTCAAGGGAATTTTAGATATACACATGATATTGCAGTAACATTTACAGTGTATTACTTGAAATAATTCTGTTCACACTTAAATATTTGTGTGTAGTGATGGGGAGAGAGGAAGTTAATTCATACTGGTTAGGAATTTGCAATACTTCCAAAATCTATTCCATAATTTGATATAAGCACGTAGTCAATCTACCTGTTATGGTTTAGCTTTTTTTTTGTTTCTTTATTTGTGTAAATTTTTAATATGGATGCACGCACAGTGGTAACATTAAAAATATTAATCCAGATTTTGTGGGTATTTATATTTCTCTTGGGAAAACTAATGAGCTCCAACAAAATATCCATAAGGAGCCTTTCAATTCCAATATCACAGTTTGTCTTATAATGCTTTAAATTCTACACACTCTAAAGTGGACATAGGGTCATATTGTGGAACTTTTCTCCTCAGAGAGTGAGTACTACCCTATTGCTTAACATGGACAATGTACCTTCATACATAGACTGGGTATGTGCAAAGAAGAAGTGGTATTTGAACAATTTTCTTAGCAGTTTTTACAGATGAAATGGAAATAGAGCAACTATGAGCTCAAAAGGAATGTCCAAAGAAGACAAGGACACAAAGTAGAATGTGACAAGAAATGCTGAAGTATAATTTCAAATAATGTGCCCAGGTGTGAGGGTGTGTTCAAAGTACAGATTCAGACAATGTACTTGAATATCTTGGGGGAAAACTGCTTTAACCTATTTTGGGATAATTGTACAAGTACAAGCCCCTAATTCTGATTCTAATCAGCCACAACATCATCAACTAGGGTCTATTTTCCAACTGCAAAGTGAGAAAAAAAGTGCTCATCACAGTTAGTGTTCAGGTTGAAGCAATGGCAATCACATAACTTTTCTATAATTCTTCAATTGTTTTGCAGAATTAAAATAGGAAAAAGCCAAGTAATTATTTTGCATGTACCTAAATTAAGTGGGATGTATTCTATTGGTCTCATTTTAACTTGAAAGTTATAGATTATGTCTTTTAATAATCTATCTTGGAACAATGATCTGCTGTCAGTCATTTTCTTCTCTTCCCCTTCTTTTGCCCTTCCACTTATATAATTGTTATTTAAAGAGACATACTTAAGCTTGCATTTCTAAATTCTTCAAAATTATCTGAACTACTTTATACTTCTGGCAGCCTCCTTTATCTTTCACAAGGGAAATATTTTTGACACTACCAGTTTTGTCCTCTATGATATTGGATATCTTCCTGCCTAATTCAGTGCAAGATATACATGAGACTCATCCAGATATTTCAAAACTCGTACCATCATAAAATCCTATCTTACTTAGAAATCATGCTTTTAGAATGTCTGGGGAAATGGCATCTCTCATTTTTTATTTTTCACTTTTGGTTTTTTTTTTTTTTTGTCGGTTGTGGGGCTTGAACTCTGGGCCTGGGCGCTGTCCCTCAGCTCTTCAGCTCAAGGCAAGCGCACTACCACTTGAGCTATAGCGCCACTTCCGGTTTTCTGGTGGTTTATTGGAGATAGGAGTCTCATGGTCTCTCCTACCCGGGCTGGCTTTGAACCATGATCCTCAGATCTCAGCCTCCTGAGTAGCTAGGATTACAGGCGTGAGCCACCAGCGCCCGGCCCATCTCTCATTTTTGAATGACACTAAGTGATACTTATATGCAGTCATGTTTTAAACCAATATGCCACTCAGTAGATTAACGAATTGACAAAATGTGGTTTATGTATGCACGGTGGAATTTTATACTTCAAATTCATACGGAACTGGAAAGACTTGGAAAATCCTACGAAGTAAAATAAACAAGACACAAAGAAACAGATTCCGTGGTTTCCTCATTTGTAGTAAGTTGGAAATGTCTAGGATAGTCCTAGCAGTTGAGCAGAATTGCTCAATAACTATGTTTGTATGACCATATAAGATGATGATGAGCAAAATGACCTCCTGGATATGGGAACACAGTTTTCTGTTTGTGGTTGCTGTTTTTAATTTCTTTTTTCTTTTGGGTTTTCTCTTTGGTTTATCCCCTGTTATATTTGATTTCAGTATCCTGTGTGTTGTATATACATTTATCTTAATTTGGCAAGGGAAGAGGCACAACGAAATGGTGATATAAAGAACAAAGCGCAAACCAGTGCAATAGCAATACTCAAAAACAACATGTTGGAAATTTGCATTTCAACTTATGAGCAGTATAGGGGTCAAGGAAAACTGTGAGAAAAATGAGGGATCAGGTAAAAAGTTCAACATGTTATGTATTCACTACCTTACAATTACTGCAACCCCTTCTATATATCACCTTGATAATAAAATTAAATTAAAAATGAGCTGCATAAAATATAATTTCACTGTATTGGTATAGTAAATATTATTCTATGTGTATTACCTTTTTAAGAAATGAACATTTTGGCTACTAATTTGAATTAATTACCCCTTTATTAGAGGGGCATCATCTTGAATATTATGAAACTATACAATATTTTCAGAATATACTTGCCATTATTTTGAAAAAAAATATTATTTTAGTAGTGTCTCATACTAAAACAGAAATAGTTCAATTCTATGGAAACTCCTAACTTTTCAAACTGAGTAATTGTTAAGAGGGCAGAGTATATGTGTTCTTCAACATTCCTATTGTTACTAACTACTCATTTTCAAATTCTGAGCATGCCATACTAGAGACATTCAAACCAGTACCTGTTTGCATTTTATTTAATTCTGCAATAGGTACAGTTTTCAATGTGGCATTACATATTTCAATTCAACAGAAAAAATAGCCACAGTCTGGCAGAAGGTAAAACTATGAAATATCTATATTAATTCCTCTAGAGTAAACATTTGTTCATCAAAGTAAGCCATTATTTCTATTACCATCAATCCCAAGTTTTTATGCCATAAAGTCATCCTAGCTCAACAATTTCCATCTTGTAATGTGCACCTTAAAATTCCTTAAATTCACAACATGACAAGCATATAACTATTGTGAAAAAATACTACATTCTGTTAATGTGATGCCCTTCATATTGTGGAAAGAACACTACACTAAACTTTGCTGCATCATTTTCCACTGAGTGTTATTCTTGAGATCAGAACACTTGCAAATATTATTTATAGTTATATATTTTATCTATCATAGATATTCAGGAGATCTGAATGTCTGAATATTAAGATCTGAAGACTGTGGTTCAAATCCCACCCAGGAAGGAAGGTTCCTTAGATTCTTATCTCCAATAAACTGCTCACGAAAAGCCTGACACAAGTGGCACTGAGGTTCAAGTGGTAGAGCAGTAGCCTTGAGCAAAAACAGGCTCAGGGACAGTGCGCAGGCCAAGAAGTTCAGCCCTAGGACAAACCAAACAACAAAAACAAAATAAAAACAAACCCTAACCCTAGCATTTTTCTGATTGTATACAGAGGTACATAATTAAGGAAATTTCTTCCTGTGTTATGTATTGGTAGAAAAAAAAGATGTCACACAATTACTCTCTTCATACCATGTTGCACCAAAGTCTCAAAAAATTGCTCTTTTGCTAAAGTTATAGATTAATAACATCAATTTCTTGGCAACTTTATCTAGATTATTCATATTATCATGTTACTTATGAACTGTTGAATTTAACTATTAACTTCTAATTATACCTCACTTGAAAGAATATTTTAGGCAAATAGAATGCTAGAATCATTTGTGAATTTTTAAATTCAATCTTCTACTTAAAAACAATTTTATAGTATCCTATAGAATATTAAATTACAAAGAAAAATATTTATTTTAAATCTAAATTCTTATTTAGCCAGGTCTACAAATCCTACATTAAATGAACTTTCCTATTTCTCTAGGCTTATGCTTTTGTAATCCTTCATCATTTCTTTGAAATCTAACAGAATGATTATTGCTTTTTCAAATTCTTGGTTGGGAATCATGAGCTCTTTTGCATCTAGTAATGTTCTGTAATGCAGACGATATTTAAACACAACTGAGGATTATATATGAGTTGCAGTTCAATAGGAAACTTGACTTCTCAAAACATAAGGACAAAATTAGCCCAAACTTCCAACTGTGTGTTCCTTTCTGACTTATTTTTTATTCCTTTCTTGGTTTGTTTTATTGAGACAAAATTATACTACCTAGTCCAGTGAAAGTATCACTATCTCATTCCACTCTCTAATTACCTGTTTAAGTCTGAGTGATAGAATTCCTGGCTTGTATCACATTGTCTTACCATAGTTTGTTGGTTTATTTAATCTAGATACAGACTAGCAATTCTGAACTTCTCCAATAATATTTTCCACTAGACTGATGGCTCAGACTGTTCATGTACTATTTTCAAAGATGTTCTAACATTTGACACAGGATATGAACATTTTCAGATGCACCTGAAGGGGTCTCTGATTCATTCCTTCCTGGATCTGATCCCTTTATTAATGATGACTTGACTTTCTTACTATTTTTATTCCCATCTACGTAATATTCTCAAGGTTTTTGGGGAAATTTCACTTGAAAACTTTCTAATATTAAAAATTATCAGTTGATTTTAGTCTTACTCAGGACATATTTTCTAACTTTTCTACAGAATCTGAGAGTTGTTCCATATGTGTGTTTGATCATATAAGTGCCTCTGTGTGTATGTGCGTATTTGTATGTATATATGTATGCAAAAACCTCAAGCTCTTCTTCAGCAATCTTGCTCATAACTAATATTCCATCACTTGAGCCATTCTTCTAATGCATCTTTTGGCTGGCTAATTATAGTGTCTCAAAGACTGTTTTGCCCAAGCTGGATGCAAACTGAACTTCCCAGACTCCTTTGCATTCTTAAGTTTTATTTCTCCAGGAGTATCAACTTTTGAACTACAACCATTTTTGTGAGTGTAAAATCTAAGCTGTAACCCAGATTTTTAACTCGAGTTCATACAAAGATAAATGAACATACACATTACATATGCTGAGTGTACACTGTTAGAAATGTGATCCTAAGCAGGGTTCAAGTGGCTCACACCTGTAATCCTAGCTAATTAGGAGGCTGAGAGTTGAGGACTGCAGTTCAAATCCAGCATGAGTAGGAAAGTTTCTGAGGCATTTATCTCTAATTAACCACAAGAAAACTGGAAGTGGTGTGGGGTTCAAAGGTAGAGAAAAATTTTGAGCTGAAGAATAGAGGGACAGTGCCCAAGACCGGAGTTCAGGCCCCACTACCATCAAAAAAAAAAAAAAAAAAAAAAGAAAGAAAGAAAAGAAAAAAAGAAATGTGATCTTAGCCACCAGTTTATTGTTAGTATAATTCGTGCTCTCTCGATATGGACTTTTTTCCAGCTAAGTCCATGGACTTATATCTAACTTGCTTGGAACCAGGATTATTTTTCCATTCTACTTTTTACAAATTTGCATGATTAGCTATCATGATTTAGAGCTAGTAGAAGAAAGAGAGTGGTCTCATCCTTCATGTTCCACTTATTAGTAATGCTTTCTCTATGTCACTCCCATAGATCTACATACTGGCCTTGGCTTTACTATTTCAACGTTGTCTTATTTGCAGAGTCTTCTATAGAGTATTGAACCATTATACTTAAATACAGAACTTCTCTTTCTCCTATACCTATTGTTTCTCCTTCTGTTAACTTATGTACACTTGGGTAATAATGCACAACACAAACACTGACCAAAAAAAGTTTCTGAGAACCTTCTTCCCACTTAAAATCGGTCTTAATTTACAGAGAACTTAGGAAATTTGAACTAAATGTACTCCAGGATAATGTTTTTTTTTTTTTTTTCATTTTTTTATTGTGAAAATGGTGGACAGAGGGGTTAGAGTTACATAAGTAAGTTAATGACTACATTATCTAAGGAGCATTGTTACATCCTCTTTTGTCTTTCTCCTGCCATCCCTTTTCTCCCCACCACCCTGAATCTCCTCTCCTATCCCCAAGTTGTAAAGTTCGTTTTCAACATAGTGTCTTGTTCATCTCATTGTTACAACAGGTCATACTGTATCCTTGTTTCACCATTTTATTTCCCTTCCCCTCCCCACATTAGAAAAATGTATATGCATGATGCAGTTCACCGATATCAAACAGTGGAAACGGGTTATACCATGGAGGAAGAAAATAGAAGAGAAATAAAAAAATCACATAATACATGTCAGATACATTAAAAAAATAGTAAAAAAGAAAAAAAAGTTGTGTCCCTATTTTGGGGCTCATTTCACTTAACATAGTCTTATATGGCCATATGTACATGGATAATGTTTGATAAGCCATGTGAATTCCATATTTTCTCTTTACTAATTTGTCTCTGAAACACGTGTTACCTCATGCCCAAAGATGTTTTGTGCTACTTCAATGAAGCCAGAAAACATTCATTTTGCCTGGAGCAGCACCATAGATTGTTACTGTAAGTAATTGAAAGGAACTTTTACAGGAAGTAGAAACTGAATTCAGGAGAGAAATTGAACATAGAGAAATTACAAAGTTCAAGTCAGTTTGTGTGGTCCTTTTACTGTACAAGAAAATAATCCAAGGATTGAAGGAAACCCTGTCCCTGACTTTTTCGAATGTTCTCTTTTCTTATAAAACTTTCTGTAAACTTCTAGTTGAGAGTATTACAAAAGGAAACAATATGCCATTTGAAGGCCAGCATAGAAAAAATGGAAATAACATTGTTGTACAATGTTCTACTGCAAAGAAACAAAGACACGGAGGTTTTAAAATGTCTTATGCAGGATATTTAACTCCTGAGCTGATTCTCTTGTTGTAAAAATCAGATATCCATTCCTTTATTCTGGTCCTGATTTCGCCATATCAATAAGGATTCCAAAAAGCAGGATCCAGTGAGTATGATCAGCAAAAGGAGCCTCTTTTCAAACCAGTGCTTTAAGGATGGTCCAAAGAAATATGTGGGTTTTTTTGATTCATGTTTGTTTGTTTAGTTTGTGCCGCTTCTGGGGCTTGAACTCAGAGGCTGGACCCTGTCGATGAACATTTGTCTTTCCTGTTTACCTGCCCCCAAAGCTAGTCCACTACTGCTTGAGCCAAAAGTCCACTTCCGGATTTTTTGGTGTTTAATTAGACATAAAAATTTGACAGATTCTCCTGCCTGGGTTGGCTTTGAACTGAGATAGTAAGAAAGCTAAGTGACATCAACTGTATGGACTTCTCTTTTGAACAAAGAAATATTAGATGAAGTTTATAATAAAGCTAATATTTGACAATTTTTAAAAGAAGAGAATGCATCCAGCAAAGAAGCCATAACTTAAATAATTCAGCAAAAGTAGGTGCACTGAATCATATTGGAAAAATTTTTCTGTTTGGGAAGATTACTATTGACTTTGTAGTTCCTTTTTGGGAAACTAAAATTTATTTGACTTTTTTTTTTTGGTCGTGGGGCTTGAACTCTGATCCTGGGCACTGTTCCTCAGCTTTTTAGCTCAAATTGAGTGCTCTACCACATTAGATACAGCACCACTTCCTGGTTTCTGGTGGCTAATTGAAGATAAGTGTCTCATGTACTTTCCTGACCAGGCTAGCTTTGAACCACAATCCTCTGGTCTCAACCTCTCGAGTAGCTAGGATGACAGGCGTGAGCCACCATCACCTGGCTCATATTTGCATTTATGTGCACTTAATGACACTGTAGACAAATAATGAAAATTTGAATCAAATGATGACATTTCCGCTTTTCAGAAAATTTGAGGTAGCAATTAATATGTCTTCATTTTCCAGGCTATTACATTAATGACTCATGAGCTATTGGACTCTTACTTTAGCATCCTCTGATTTCTGCGATGGTGGACTTAGTATAAATAATTGTTAGTATAGAAATATAAAAAGCCTGATGTTTTTAGAAAGCAATGGAGATCATATAGGAAAGAACAACACAGAATGACATACAATTTATCACACAGAGATTAAGAATTAGCCTATGTGATATAGAATGCTAAATGTAATGAAGAATAAGCTTGGTTGATAACTAGTTCTTCAATAACCAAATATGGTTCCCTAGAAGTCTTTCTGGTATAATTTAGTTATTATTATTGTAAGGTCCGCTCCTGGATGGCTAACAGACTCCACTCTCCTCTCAGCAAAGTCTCCACCCAGTACCTGTGTTACCTAGGCAACTGGAACACCTGGAAGGGGTCACATCTGCATCCGCTGAGGTCACATCTGAATTTGATGTGGCCACACCTTTCTACACCCATACCCTAGATAAGGCCTAGCCCAGGCCCAGACGCCCTCTCTCTGCTCTTTTCTAGCTCTTTCTCAGCTCTTTCCTTCTCTTCTCTTTCCTAGCTCTCTCTTTCCCACCCCTTTCCCACATGCTCTCTTTTCTAGCTCTTTTCTCTTTCCCAGCTCTCTCTCTTTCCTAGCTCTTTCTCTTTCCCAGATCTCCCAGCTCTCTTTCCCAGGCCTTTCCCCATCACGTGGAGGACCAAGATGGCCTGGTGCCAGCCGGAACGAGGAATAAACTTATTCCTTACCTGAATAACACGTGCATGGTGCTGTTCTTACTCAGCTACCTCTTTTTAAAAAAACGTAACAATTATCATTTATTTCTGTCATCTGGATTTATTCCTTCACATCTATTACAACTATTAATTAGCTGGTGCCTTTCTGGTGCCATAACTAACCAAAAAGATTTATAACTCTCCCTTAGACTACCCTACACATTGTGATTAGCAGTGACCACTCAAAAGCCTGGAATCTTTGAATTTCCAGGATTAATATTCATCTGATATCTAAGCACATTCCTGACATTAATTGCCGTGACTTACTAACAAAACCTTTTATTTTCTCAACACAGCCTTCTAATATAGGTAAAGTACATGAATTAAGAACAATTGTTAAGTCATATTTGGAAGGAGCAATTATATATTCAAATATAGGTTCTTTATTTGGCATTTACTAAGCAAATGCATTTTTTCCAGTCCTGGGGCTTGAACTCAGGGCCAGGGAACTCTTCCTGAGATTTTTCTCTTTTTATTTTGCTTAACGCTTGCACTCTACCACTTGAGGCACAGCACCATTTCCTTTTCTGTTTATGTGGGACTGATGAATTGAACCTATGGTTTCATGCATTCTAAGCAATCACTGTACCATGAAGCCACATTCCCAGAGCCTGAAATGACTTTCTTAAAATGGCATTACTTTTTCATTCCATTACTATGTATTATAATTTAGGCTAGGTGGTAGAAAAGGAAGTGGAAAACAATACTAAGCCCAGTAAGGCTGACATTCCTATCACTTCCCTACAGAAGTACAGTGTTAGGACCTGCAGGACTCATAGGCATGTTGCATGTTATATTATTATATATAAAAAAAGTCATCCCCGACATCCATAACATTCTGCTTCCACTTTCAAGTTCAAGAGCCAAAAATCGAAGCCTTTTTAATTGATTGGGTATATTTCCTAGGAAGGAAGAAGGAGGATGTGGAAGGTGATGTTGGAAAAATATGTATATTGGCTCCCAGTCCACATTTTTTTGCATTTTTAAAAAGTGCTACTGATGAACTCCCAAATCTACTTGAATATGCTGTCTGCACAAGATGCAGATAAATGAAGACATTTATTCTGGTGGATAGTCACCTATATTAAAATCCAGTTCTGGAAAAAAGTTATCACTATAAAGTATTGTCTATAAAATGGTTTCATGTTCTAGCAGAACAAAATGTAGTATTGAAATGATTATTCTAGCTTTCTTTGAGATTTTATGCTGTCTCAGTATTAAGATGTTCTCTAATTCCAGTAACATGGAAGCATAAAAGACATGATTTGAAGATCTCAGTAGTTTTAGAAACAAAGGTACATAATACTTTCCTTCCTGCAGAGACGTGTGATGGCAAGTATGACTGATTGTATTATAGTTCTTTTCTTTTTCCTCTTTATCTCAAGTGTTGCATATCTTGGCATATTAGTCTGCCCTGCATCAGCTTCCTGTAGGTGAGATTTACCTCTACTCTGCAAGGTCAAGATGGGTCAAGAGACTTACTTCGGCTTACAAAAATGAACAGGAAGTGGTCAAAGGCTATTTCTAGGGGAAGATTTCTATCCCTTGTTTGTGTCTTTTCCCTTAGGTAAAAATAGCATTATTTCCAGAGGGAATCTTTTTTCAACTTTTATACTGGAAGAATATAGCATGTAAAATGAGGCAAAACTCAAACACAGCAAGAATTAAGAGAATATTAGAACGTGATATTAATGTTAGTTTCTTACCGTTCTTGTATGACTACAGCACATCAGAATTTAAGAAATACTAAACAAGTACTAAACAGATAACACTTCCTGTTTGATGCTATTACATTTTTATAATAAATAAGCATTCTCTAAGTGATCACTTGAGGGGTTAACTTTTTCTACAAATGTGTTTAATCACTCTAGGGAACTGTATCTAACATCCACAATCATTATCAAGAACTTGTGATTGAGATGAGGAAGAACAAAATATCTAGATTTCTCGCTTCTCTTTTCCTCTATTCCTTTTTCTAGTGAGAAATTTCATCCTTTCTCCAAATTCTCCTATTAATAAAGAAGAATGATACATGTGGATATCAAGCAAAAGGCTTCAAAGCCAGAATTTTATTCTTTCAGAAATAGATGAAATAAATCAGAGTGGCTCAAGGAAGAAGAAAAGCATGATTTTTCCCTTTCTGTCTTCAACAATAGAGTCTGAACACGACTCTAAACATCTACTAAACAATTTGCCTTGGCTATTTTGTAAAAATATTGTTTTTTAATAAATAATAATTTTAACAATAAAAATTTAAATATATAGTAATTTGTTGTTTGCTTTTGGTAGGCATAAAATAAGACTGCCTTAACATTGTGTGAGTTGAGAGGCTAAATTTTATCACAATCCAAACAAAATAAAAAATATATGATGTTAAAATAAATAGCTTTTAGGTACATTTTCAACATGACATACACACAGGGACATCTTTTTTTCCTTTTTCCTCTCCACATTTCAATAAGCAGTTCATGTAATTCAAATAGCTGTGTTTCTTTCATAAATAGATTACACATAAACAAGTTGAAAGACAAGAACCAGTATTGGTGGTGCATTCTTTAAAAATAGCAGTCACATAACTATTAACCATAATTCCAAAAAAATAACAATCAAATGCTCTTGAAAAGAGAAGATTGTAAGCAGAACATACAAAAAGTGATAGTGCCAGAACTGCTTCAGAAGCTGCTGTCTGACATTTAAGATTTCTAGTACATGACAATTTTTAATCAGGATTAAATGCTTTCAGGAACACAGTTTTTTCTATTTATATTTTATTAAAGAAATATGTTGTTCAAAATTAATGAAAGGATAACTTGTTATAACCTGTAGAAAGAATGCTTACACACTCATTGTGGTAGGCAGTAAAATACCTTCCCAAAATATCTATAGTCCCGAAATATCTAATCCATCAAATGTTGATTTACATTTTATATATAAGGTTGTAAAATAATCGCCTTTCATTACCCATGGAACACAAATTTCAATAATTATCAGATGGGCAACGTATACTCAAAAGACCCAGCTATAGTTCGAAAGGGACATCATTAGTTAAGAATCATCAGAAAGATGTAAAGATGCTACATTAGAAGATAAAGGAAAAGACAAGAACACAGATTCTGAAGTTTCTGAAAAGCGGACCAGGGTGTAAATGCTTTTTCCACTAGAATCACCTGGAAAATATTTTAGCTCTGTAGGGGGCTCAATTTTAATCTAGTGAGACTTATTTTAGATTTCTGTCCTTTAGAAATGTAAATGATAAATATGGATTATTCAAGCTAATTATCTTGTAGAAATATTTTACAGCAGATTTGGTGTGGTAAGCTAACTCAATTACAGCCTTTTCCTGATGCAACTACAAGGATACCACATGTCCTAGTTTCTGAGAATAAGAAAAAGTTGCCGCCAGCTTTGTACACATGTATGATGTGCATATTACTAAGGCCTTTGCATTAATGAAGTCTTGAATTCCTAAATAATATTTAAACAAGAAGCTCCCTATCTTCATTTTCACATTTGGGGATCACTAAGTACCAAAGTTATGTAGAAGGCTAGGGTAAGAATAGAGAAATGATATCTGTCTCCTATTATGATAAAGATAATTTATGTCATTTTGATTTACAGTTTCTAAGGTAATAAAAGTTAAGGTTAAACCGAAACAGTAACTCAATCTTCTCTCCTTCCTAACTTTCCAACAGAAATTAGAGAATACAGTAAAGATAAGCAATCCCAGGATGGTATAGGATTTTATAGGATCACCAGATGGTGAAAAAGAAGTTAACAAAAATGGGTCCCATGGAACAATGGGAAACAATCTACACTTACAGATTGTGATATAGCTAGAAAATAGTTTCCACTATGCTAAGTCTTTGACATTTTAGGTTTGTTTACACAGCTACTTTCGTCTCTTAGGAAATTACTTTATTAACACTCAAGGGTTTGCAGCGTATAACAGAGCAACAAATAATGTTTCTAAATGTAAGCAAGCATGATACTAAGAGTAACCAAGGCATTGCTATAGCTGATAAAGAAGAATGATCTTGGGGAATAGTCAATCTTGAACTTTTTCATACCTTTCCTCTTCTCCAACATTAGAAGTCCTAGTCTAGATATGTAAAACATTAATGAAGAATTTTTATATTTTTTAAAGTTCACACTAAAGCAAATACACTTTTCATTTTTGCAAACGTGACTTTGAAAGAGTCAGACCTTCACCATTATTTTATAGACAAACGTTTACTGCCTTGGCTTAGGTGTTTTCTTGCCTTTTGGTGTTGCGCTCTATTATTTTGGCAACTACATAGAAAAACAAGATAAATACATTTTGCTTATTTTGGATTGTTCAAAGTCAAGCTGCCTTCAGTTTTCTGTTATCTTCTTCACTGCTAATTGAAGTTTAATTATTGCTCTTTAAATGATAACAAAAACGTGATACTTTAACGTATATTCTCATTGAAACCAGTGAAAACAGAAGTGTCTGCGATTGTTATGTAATTGTTTTCAAATATTTTTCTTGGCTGTTTTCATTATTGCCTTTGTTCCTGTCTTCTAATCAGGAACACAAGGTTACACAAAAGATCTTCCTCAGGAATAGGATGTTAGGCAGAAAAAATAGATATATAATTAAAGATTTTCATCTCTTAAAAGACTGAAAAGATCAGAAGACATTTTGTTATTACTTGTACTGTTAAGATGACTTGAATGTTTTGTTTCTTAAACTAAGTGAAATGCATGTAAAATGTTAAAGTTGTTCCAAAAAATGATTATGGTTTATATTTTTATGCTTCAATGAGATGAAACCTCTTACAAGATTGGAGGGCATATTTATTTTAGGGTAGAAGGGTTAATGTTAGAAAGCCAAGGGAGATTCCTAAAACAACACTGCCTATCACGTATCAGTTAATCATACTTATGGCACATAAGTATATAAACATACAAATATGAATTGAGTGAGAAATGTGTGATTTACACAATTGATTCAATGACAACTAGTATATCTAGTGAGGATTTAAAAGTTTTATAATTCATATTTTAACATTTATGCCAAAATTTGTTCATTGTAACTGTTTTTAATTTTTGTCGGACATGGAGCTTGCAATCTTGACCTGGACGATGTCCGTCAGGTCTTCAGCTCAAGACTAGTGCTCTACCACTTGAGACCACACCCTCCAAAGGTGGGTCTTTGGAGGTAAGAGTCTCACGGTCTTTCCTTCCTAGGCTGGCTTTGAACAATGATTCTCACCTCTCAGCCTCCTTAGTAACTAGGTTTACAAGCATGAACCATTGGTGCCTAGCAACATAATTAATTTTTACACATTTTATGAAGTATGGAGTGATAATCCCATTCATTTATATATTGTTTAATGATCAAGCCACACCATATCCATTAATTTCTGCATGTAACATTTCTTTATAGGGAGAATGCTCAAAAACTTATCTTCTGGCTGTGATGAAATATCTAGTCTTAACTATAATCACTTTGCTTCTTATAGTATAAAATTAATATATTTTCTTCTAGTCATGGAAGTCTGCTAATTAAAGATATATAAAACATGAATTGTAAAGTGAAAGAAGTTCAGAGTTCCATTACTTGTTTAAAGAAAATAATTATGCATTTTTTCAACTATATTTTTTGGGAATGTGTAGTATTCATTGATTTAACTGTTAAAATTGATAACAGCTACATTATATCAATTAGATTCAAACTTGTATTTGAAAATTGCACACTTAACACAAATATACTTCCATTTTCTTCTAAGACATAATTAAAATAATGGTATAGCAAAGCTTGATGTTAGTTTTTCATGTGTAGAATCATAGAAACTCAGGAAGCTAACACCTGAAAATTTTAGCTCAATATCAGTCCAAACAGACAAAAATGTGAAAACTTATCTCCAATTATCCAGCAGGAGGCAGAAGGTGTGGATGTGGCTCAAGGAATAACGTGTCATCAGCTATGACCAAAAAACACAAGGGAGACCATTAAACATTGAGTTCAAGCTCTAAAAATGGCATATACACACAAGACAACAACAAAAAAGTAGTATGAGCATCAATAATGAAGACAAAATAGTAGGAAAGATCATGAGAAATGTTGTGAAAACATCTGGAATACAGAAATTATTATACAGAATTTTGATTCATGAGAGGTAAAAGTGACAGTATAAAAAATTTGGACAATCTCATTGTAGTCATTTGTGTTGAAACCTGGCTATTGGGTAACATGTGAAAGAGCAGACTGGATTACCTGACATATCAGACTTCGTCTGTAACTATGCATCATCCCACTCTGCAAAAATCTAAAATCGTGCTTCTTAATTTAAAAAGAACCTCATGTTAGAGACTGTTTGGTCCACACAGACAGGGGTGCTTATTTTGAGGTTTCAGACCAGTGCTTTTTTAATAACCACTCCTGTTTTACCCCCTCTTCTCTGGTGCAGCTATAAATTACTAAACTGGCATCAAGCCAAGGCTTGAACTAGACTCCCCCCCCACCTTAGTCCCTCCCTTTCTCCAGCTACAACTCAGTTCACATACTATCTCTCTTTTAGCATTAGTTAATTTCCTATTAATCCCCACCAGAAAACTCTTATATTTATGTAAACCCACCATAAATAACCTAGTTAGAAAAGGGAGAAAGGCATTGGCTGAGACACTCATCTGTAGGTTTGCTCCCTAATAAATCTGTGCTACACTATCTTTTTTTATGGCTTTTAAGTCTGACAAATGATTGATTGGGTTTGATGCAATCCCATTTATCCAGATTTTTTGGAAGTTTTGACCTGTGCCAAGGAGACCCCATGTTTCCCCCTAACTCTTCCTGTAACATTTTCAAGGTATCTGGACTTACATTGAGGTCTTTGATCCATTTGGAATCGATTCTGGTATAAGGGGATATATAAGGATAAAATTTAAGTTGCCTGTGTACAGCCAATTCTACCAGCACATCTTTTTGAAGAGGCTGTTTTTCTTCCATCCTATGTTTCTGGCTTCCTTATCAATGATTATGTACCTATAGGTGTGGATTAATTTCTGGATCTTCAATTCTGTTGTATTGATGTAATTCTGCACTTCCATTGGAAAAAATGGTATTACCCCATTCCTGAAGAAATGGAAAGACTGGGAAACAATGATATTAAGTGAAATAAGCCACATCCAATTAAGTATATGTTGCATGGCTTTCCTCATTTCTAATAACTAGATATATCCATAAATCTACAAGGTAATGCAACAGATAATAAATGACATATAATTGCACTTGGATATGATTAACAGCACTCTAAACATTCACATGGCAAGGACAATGGAAGTTATTCTTAGGAGAGGATCACAATGGCTCAATAGCTATGTGCATATGACCAGATAAAGTGATGCTTATTGCAATGAACTCTAAGAATCAATTATACATGTGAAGTACATATATATATACATATAATTTTAAAAGATGTCATATAACAAACGACTTCCCTGTAAACTCAACAGCAATATTCTAAGTTTAGAAGATAAAATTGAGGAAAGTTTTCAACACATAAACTAATATGCATAGAGGAAAAGGGAGAGAAAAGATAAGATGGAAAGTAGAATAGTTAACTACTGAAGAATTCATAAACAATTTCCAAAACTATACAAGAGAGCTGGGGTACAGCTCAGTTGTAGAACTAGACTAATATATACAAAGCCATAGGTTGAATCTCCAAGAAGGCCTATAAGTTAATAAATAATAGTAATACAATAATTACTTAAAATAAATGCTTTCATATTAGAGAGGCCTGAATCCTCAAACAGTAAACAAAATATTCTCAATTCTTGTACCCAATGACATGAAACTACAAGAATGAAGAGCAAATAGTTTCCTTTTTTGTCCTTTCCTTTCCTTTTTCTGTTTTCTTCTTTTTTTCCTTTGATAATACTGGTGCTTGAAGTTGCTAAGGCTCTAACCACTTTATATTATTTTTCAGGCCAAGCCTCCCTTATGCAATGATCTCTTACCTATGGCTTTCACAAATGTGAGTAACAGGGATATTACACTATATCTAGCTTACTATGTTTTGGTAATTTCTCCCTTTTTTATAAAAATTGGCCCTGATATCAATCTTCTAAGTCTCTGCTTTCTAATTAGCAAGGTATATTTCATCTCAAGCTTGGACCCAGATTAGTTCCCAATGTAAACATTCAATATTGACTTCTGTTTTCTTGATACCATTAAATTCTATTGAGGTTAGTATGGATCTTTATGATGTTATAAGAACACAGAGATATCCCTTGAGTACTTTTCCCAGTTTCTTTAAATAATTATTGCAAGACATCACAAGTAGACATTAATATTTCACAAGTACCTTAAGCAGCATTCAGTTGTTTTAGTTATTTTCTTCACATATTAAGTCCAATATAATGTTATCAACTCTATATGAATATACTATATTTACAGATACGTTTCTTTACCAAAAATGAATCTGTCTCATGCTATTCTTTTATAATTAAACCCACTACTTCTCTTTGTCCCATCACAAACCTGTTTCATCCTGGTAACACATTTTTTTTTTCTGTGACTTCTAGATCATGCAATAAATAAGTTTTTAAGATTGCCTTCAAATATATAATAGATTATTCTCAATTATTGTATGCCTTAATATTGTATTGCATTTATGCGAGTTGCCTTTTGGTTCTGTTATTAGAGAATGTAGCACAATTCTTTTCCCATTCACCTGAAGAAAGCATGAATTTATTTCCATGTTTTTAGAGGAAATAATGCTGGTATAAACCTCTGTGTTTTGGCTTTGAGGTGAATGGTACATTTTATTTCTGTGAGACAAAGCCTGAAGAGCTCAATTCCTGTGCTATGCTATGGGTTACATATTTCATATTCTAGGAAACTGTCACAATGTTTTCAGAAGTGGCTTTCCCATTTGACATTCCTGCCATGGCCCACAGTTTCTCTGTTTCTTGATAACATTTAGTATAGTCATTATTGTATTACATGAAGTAATTCTCATCCATATTTTATGATGTCATTTTGGTTTTAATGTGCATTTATTTGATGACTAATGATGATTTTCTAGTGCTTATTTTTCACAAGATGTATTTTGCTGGTTTCAAATATTTTTTAACATTAGGTTTTAAGAGTTCTATGTAGAGTCTCAATTTGAAGTATTCTTCAGGTATAGGATTTGCAAATATTTTATCCTTGACTCTGGGTACCCTTAATCATCATCATCATTAT